>NW_012100110.1:167960-169224 GCF_000951045.1 Mandrillus leucophaeus | reverse complement strand
CGATCTCCTGACCTCGTGATCCGCCCGTCTCGGCCTCCCAAAGTGCTGGGATTACAGGCTTGAGCCACCGCGCCCGGCCTCCCCTACTTATTCTTACTGAAATTTAAACTCTAGAACAGGGCAGGTGGGAGGAGAGGAGCTGAAGGAACATCTGCACCTTCCCTGACTCTACCTTGGCAGCCTTCAGTAATCCTGGAGAGTCTTACCCCTTCCCACAGAGGAGCAGGGACTCTAAGCATTTTCAAACAATCAGAGCCATTTTGTGGGAACTTAGATCCAATATATCCCTGTTCAAGGGTCCCACAAGGCTTAGAATGATACACTGTCCTAAGAATTTTGACAGGCGTGGCAGAGGAGAGGCAGGAGGGGGGAGAAGAAGAGAGGATTAACAAGTGTCTGTGAGGTGGCATTTACGTTTAGAACTTCCTTTCCTTTCAAAGGAATCTCCAGGATAGCCAAATAGTCCAGCTTAAATGTGCCAGCCAGAAAAAGTGCCCAAACCACGCAGTGAGATCACAGCTTTGAAGACCCCTCCTTGGCATAGACCCTACGGCTTTCACAAATAATGCTGAGCTCTGGGCAGCACCAGAACCTCAGGCTCTGACACCCTCAAAGCTGCAGGTCTCTAGGGCTGCTTGGGCCAAAGGTGGATTCTGGGCAGCCCCCTTCCTTCTGGTCCATTTCTAAACTACACTCTTCCATGGGCATATCTGATTTGTAAAGCCCAGGGCACGTGACTGGGTGACTGAAAACAACAGAAATTTATTGTTTTACATTTCTGGAGACAAGAAGTCCAAAATCAAGGTGTTAGCAGTACTGCCCTCCCTCTGGACACTGTAGGGCAGAATCCATTCTTCGCCTCTTCCAGTTCCTTGGAGCTATAGACATTCTTTGATTTGTGGCCACATTGCTCCAATCTCTGCTTCTCTGGTCATAGTGCTTCTTTCTCCTCTCTCTGTGTTAAATCTCATTCTGCCTTACATTTATAAGGACATTGGCATTGGATTTAGAGCCCACCAGGTAATTCAGGATGATCTTCTTCATATCAAGATCCTTCACATCTGCAAAGATCCTTTTTCCAAATAAGGTAATAGTCACAGGTTCTGGGGATTAGGACATGGAACATTTTTCTTTCCTTCTTTCTTTTTTTTTTTTTTTTTTTTTTTTTTGAGAGGAACCATTCAACTCACTGTACCTGGCTATAGATTCAAACCACCAATGAGGCTTTTTATACAAATACAGATATGGAAGCCTACTCAGACCA
>NW_012100110.1:162950-165615 GCF_000951045.1 Mandrillus leucophaeus | reverse complement strand
TTGCATGAGTTCTCTCCAAGAATTTTTAAGTGATGTGTTTTTATTTCAATGATTATGTGATTAAATTAATAGTCATATATTCTAGGGGTTAAGGCTGCTAACTCTTGCATCAGAGATCCTGGATGCAAATCCTGGTATTGCCAAGCAACAAATTGAGCCCTTGCAACTAGGCTCCTAAATGATGAGAAGTTGAATGCGGCAAACAAGTTTTCCTCTTGACTCTCTTCTCCTTCCTCCCTACCTAGGCAACTCAGAATCTGGTTCTAGTTTGTATTTACAGTTAGGTTCTGGCCTTTGGTGCAAGACTTTCTGGTGGGGGTGACTTTTGAGCTGAGAAGGCATCCACCAGGCTGGTATGTTACATAACCATTACATTCACTTGTACAGTGCCTTCTGGTAGAAGATGTCTTCTCCCTATGCATTTGGTCCTGACAAAAACCATGTGAGGTAAGTAGCGATACAGTTGACTCTTGAACAATGAGGGGCTTTGTGGAGCTGACACCCCATGCAGTCGAAAATCCCGACTTTGAACCCCCAAAACTCAATTGCTAATAGCCCACTGTTGACTGGAAGCCTTACCCATAATATAAATACTCAATTAACACATATTTTGTATGTTGTATGTATTATATGCTGATTCTTACAATAAAGTAACATGGAATAAAAAGATTTCACTCAGGAAATCATAAGAGAAAAGCTATTTACTATTCAGTAAATGGAAGTGGATCATTATGAAAGTCTTCATCCTCACCATCTTTACATTGCATAGGCTGAGGAGGAGGAGAAAGAGAAAGGGTTGATCTTGCTGTCTCAGAGGTAACAGAGGTGGAAGAAAATCTGTGTAAGTTTCCTGCACAGTTCATACTGTGATTACTCACTCCCAACTCAGGTTACTCATTGTAAGAACTACTGCCTTTGCACAGAGAACCCATCTGTTCATAAACTGTAATCCCAGCACTTCGGGAGGCCGAGTCAGGCAGATTACCAGAGGTCAGGAGTTCAATACCAGCCTGGCCAACATGGTGAAACCCAGCCTCAACTAAAAATACAAAAATTAGCCGGGCATGATGGCAGGTGCCTCTAATCCCAGCTACTCTTGTGTTGTTCAAGAGTCAACTGAATATATATTTATATTTATATACAGTCTACATTAATCATAATTTCTATATTTGCAAATCTGCCTACTCATTAAGATTAATTTTTAACCCCAAAATCAATACTTGCAGCACTTTTGCTGTGAGCAGAATGGCAAAAAATTGCAGCTGCCCAGTGTGCACATTCCCAGCTGAGGTCAAACAAGGCAACACTCTGCCTCCTTGTTTCAGCTCTCACACTATAAACAAGTGTCCTTTTGTGGTCTACTTGGTACCACATTTTTCACATTTTTGTGCTTTTTTGTTCAGTATTTCACTGTTCCAAATGGTCGCCCAGCATAGCACTGAAGTAAGCCCAGGGAGGCTATCATGCTCCTTACAGAGAAAATAACTGTGGTAGAAACGCTTCGTTCAGGCATGAGTTACCGTGCTGTTGGCCATGAGTTCAGTGTCAATGAATCAGCAGTAGTATTAAATAAGCTGTCTTTAAACAGGTGAATTCAATGTCAGTGAATCAGCAATAATATTAAATAAGATGTCTTTAAACAGAAACACACACATGATTATGTTTTATGATTGACAGAACTATAACCAGAGGCTCACTGGAACCTAACCCTGTTATTTCCCCTTGGAGCAGTGGTTCAGTATCTGCCAGTGCAGTGTTCCCAGAGGCTTTTTAGAATACAACGACTGCAAATAATAACAATACAGGGCAGACTGGATATACATAAAATATATGAAATTTTAAAAATCGAGGCTCAGAGAGGTAGGAGAATCTGCCTAAATGGCCCAGATTTTATATCTGATGCAGAAGCCAGAGTTGGCCCCTGAACTCAGGTCTGTCTGAGTCCCTGCTCCCTCTGTTACCACCACTGCCACCCCCCACCCCACCCCCACGGCTCAGGGGTTCATGGCCTGATGACTTGTACAGACAATGGCCATTTGTGGAGTTTGGGTAGAGGAGTAACTCCAGATGTCTTTCACCTCTCCTTTGCTAATGCTGCTCTTTGTTTCATCTCCCACCCTTTTTGTTCATTTGTTTTTGGATTATCCATAACCACTTTGCCATTGCACTGAAGGTCCTTCAGAACAAGTAAGCTTGCAGGTACCTCTCACTGCAAAGCACAAACCTTCCCAAAGAGGTGTCTAGGGAAAGAACAGGGCAGTCAGCTTGGAAATAAATGCAGTCAGTTTGTTGTTGTTGTTGTTGTTGTTGTTGTTGTTGTTTGAGATCGAGTCTCGCTCTGTCGCCCAGGCTGGAGCACAGTGGCGCCATCTCGGCTCACTGCAAACTCCGCCTTCTGGGTTCAAGTAATTCTCCTGCCTCAGCCTCCCAAGTAGCTAGACTACAGGCGCCTGCCATTATGCCTGGCTAATTTTTGCATTTTTTAGTAGAGACAGAGTTTCACCATGTTGGCCAGGTTGGTCTCAAACTCCTGACCTCAAGTGATCCGCCTGCCTCGGCCTCCCAAAGTGCTGGGATTACCGGCGTGAGCCACCGTGCCCAGCCTGTAGTCAACTTTTACATTCAAGTTCACACATGAGCCAGTGAAAATTCCCCTACTTATTCT
>NW_012100110.1:123938-161695 GCF_000951045.1 Mandrillus leucophaeus | reverse complement strand
TACATTTATAAGGACATTGGCATTGGATTTAGAGCCCACCAGGTAATTCAGGATGATCTTCTTCATATCAAGATCCTTCACATCTGCAAAGATCCGTTGTATGGCATGTTATCTTGGCCCATGTCCTAGCCCCTAGCCCATTAACATTTTTAGTTTCTTTTTTTTTTTTTTTTTTTTTTTTTTTTTTGGAGGAGAGGAACCATTCAACTCACTGTACCTGGCTATAGATTCAAACCACCAATGAGGCTTTTTATACAAATACAGATATGGAAGCCTACTCAGACCAATGGAATTGAAATCTTTAGGGCTGTGGCGTCTAGACTGCATTTTGTTGTTGTCAACTTTCCAAGTATTGTGCTGCTTAGCCTGGCTTGAGGACCAGTGATTGTACACTCCACCTCTTTATACAGGTGAGACCAGAGGCTTGGACAGGGGCCAAGACCTCCTCAAGTCACACTGCATAGGCTTGGATCCCCAGCAGGTGTTCCTCAGCCACTTCCAGCTGTGTGCAGCCCCCATCCCCCCAGGACCCTTCAGGCTTCCAGAGCACCCGGGTGGCCAGCATCTTCCCCAGCTTGCTCTTAGCTAGGATCCTTATGAACTTTCTCAAGATTCAGGACAATGCCTGGCCTCAGATTTGATGGGTCCTCAAACAGGGGCCAGATCAACCTGCTGACTTGCTGCGTGACCTCAAGGAAGTCACTGAACTTCTCTTGCTCTAGTTTGCTCATCTTTAACATGGAGGATTCAGCTCATTGTGCTCCAAGGCAACTGTCATAGCAGAAATGCTATGATTTGGTAATTCTAAGCATCTGAGAATGTTTTCTTTGGCCCTCAGCCATCCCAGGATGTTTGATAAAATCTGATCATTTGGATAAGTCCCAGGAAAGGAGCAGATCAGAGCCTGCGTTGGGTGCTGGGAGCCCACCTGATGGGAGAGTGTGTGTACATGTGGTGGGGAATAGGGAGCATGGTAAAGTGTGGAGACTGAGAACTAGAAAGAATTAAAGATTATTCAACTTGTTCCAAATATAGAAACTGAGCCCCAGAGAAGGAGATGATTCGTTCAAGTTCATACAGCTAGTTAAAGGCAGAACTGGGATTAGAATTAATCCATTCCTGGGTTCTTTCCCCTACAATGAGGATGACAAATACATATCCTTTTCCGCTCTCTGATCAATTAGCAGTGGCTGCCTTGAGCACTGACTTCTGGAAGGTTCCCAGGTCCTTCAAAATTCGCAAGAAGAATGCTGATTGATTAGCTATGTCTGATATGGCCACAGGAAAGGAGAGTACCCAGATTTTGTCAGCCAGGACTTACCAGGACTTGTGACAGAACATAATTGCCAGTGGGGAACTTGAGGCTCCTTCTTCACAGAGAAACAACAGGTGAAAAAAAAAGCAGTAAACTACATAACTCCTTCTACAGAAAACTCTTTTAAGTGTCTGGCCAAAAATTCAGAGGTGGTAGTCAATGCACGCTTAGGGGACCAGTTCAGTCAAAGTTTGCTAAGTAGCACTGGGAACAAATAGTATTGCAAACTATGAAAAGGGAAGCAGAACAAGCAAGGTAGAAACACATTGTATAATGTGCACCAGAAGTTTTTGTTGTATTTTTTAATGTTGCTCCAACTGTAATATCACTGCTTAGATGGAGACAGTGAAATTAATTGATTTACTTTCAGGAGCATAGTTGCAAAGTTGTATGTAAAACTATACGAACATATGGACTTGCTAATTTCTCCATGCCTAGATTTAATTCTAGTCAATAATAACAACAACAATAGCTATGTCATTTAATCCTCACGACAACCTTATGAGGTAAATGTTATTATCACTGATTTACAGATGAGGAAACTGAGGTGTAGATGGACTGAGGGTCCTGTCCAAGCTCACACAATTAATAGGTGGCAGAACTGGGATATGAATCTAACTTGTGATTTCAACATGTTCCTCTAATTAAAAGCTGGACCCAATCTGAGGCATATATGAGAACTCACGGAAGTTACTAGAAGTGGGGTATAGGTCTCTTCAGAACTGGCCTTGAAATTTCAACTCTTCTTAATACAAAAGCAACATCATGGTCTTTCCCTTGTTTTCATTTACTAGGCTCCAAATCACCAAACTTCTTTGCCTCTCTGGGAAAACTAAATGACCCACCACTTCAGAAGAATCTCATGGGGTCTGTGCATGGCTTTTCACATCCTCCCTGAAACACCAACACGCCCGGTCCGGGTTAAAGGATATCAGCACTGCCACACACTCTTCTTTTTCCCAAATTAATCAAGAAGTAGGAATTTCTGACAAATGCCATCTGCTGATTTTTCAGAGAGACAAGTTTTGGTGGTGTGACCAGCAGGTGCCTCAGCTTTTTCTAGCATGCAGTACCAAAATAGTCACCATGGCAACCCTGGGAGGGCAGACTTCCAAAGAGATGCATTGTGAGCACAGAAACTCTAGAGCACTTTCAAGCTAGAAGGAAGGAGGCTCAGCGGTGGGTTTCTAACAGTGGCAAGTAGCGCTTCTTCCCACAGCCCTGGGCTGGACCCCAGGCCCCTGCATACTGGGCACAGCCAGGACTCCCCGACCCTGGGGTGTGTGCTTCCAAGAAGAGGGGGGAAAAGGAATTTGTGGGGAGTGGCAGGCAGGTGGAGCAGACAACTCCCAGATTTCTGGCAGGAGGTAAAGTAGCATGGAGGGTGATAAAAGGTGCAGACCTGGGTTGGGAGGCAGGAGAATTAGGTTGAAATACCTGCCCTGTCGCTTGCTAACCAATGACCTTGGGCAATTGACCTTGCCTGTCTGACTCTCAGCTTCTCACTTTCGAAATGGGAGTGGTAAGCTTGCACTGCCTCTTCACAGGGAAAATTGTGGATATGATAGGAAGCTTGTGAAAACTGTTGGGAAAGTGCTCAGTGGACAGTGCCAAGCAGAAGAGAACAGGGATTTGGGGATCAGGAAGCTTGGGTTCTGGACCAGGCTCTGCTGCTTTCTAATCTTATGAGCTTGGGAAAGTCATAGAGCTTGTCAGACCTACACCCTCACCTTGGAAGAAGGTTCAGAAGCCCTGCCTCACAGAGAGGATGTGCAGGTTATCTGGGCTCTTTCTGTGACTTGGGATTCTGTACTCCCCTTTGGTGCAGACACCAAGACAGGATAAACCATACAGAGGATTTTACTAGTGGAAACATCTGTGAGATAAAAATGGGGAGGGAGCTGGTAGAGGCTAGGAGAGAGGAAAGGCTAGGAGAGCCATCACACCTTGATGCAAGTTTGACCCAAGTGCAGGAGAGAGGGAAGCAAGGTTGGGTGGAAGCTCCTAGACTACCTATAGCAAGGCCATCAGAGAGTCCTCAAGCCAAAGTCACCTATCAGAGAAGTTCCCTGTCTCTTGGAGACAGTTCTGCCTTAGTATCCCTACCACACTCAGTTGCTGATTGTCTGGAAGCAGCCAACAGGAAGAGTGGCCTCTACATAAATATGGGTGCAAGCAGCTAGAGGCCATGATCATCTGAGCTCCCTCTCCAGGAGACATATTCTTATGGCCACCACACCTACCCAATCCAGATGTTTTTAGCTTGGACATCCACCTCAGGTACTTGGCCTCAGGCCCACACCTCTACTTCAGAAGCCTTGTACCCCACATCCATGGTCCTCTTACCCAGAATATTATAGGAACTCAGGCTCAATGATATCTTAGAACACCACCCCTAGGAAAAAATTTATTTTCTACATCTTAATTAGATTATGTAGCAAAGGTGCACAGTCACTGTTCCATTCTGCATTTGAATGCACGCAGGTGTAGGAATGCATGCTTATTTGTCAGTGTGCATGCATATGAATAGTATATTTGTATATATAGATGAGCATTTATATCTACGTGCATGCATGTTGTGAATTTACGCAACAATACCATTAGCCCATTAGCACTACATAAGCATTTTGCACACAGTATCTTTGATCTTTACAACTATCTTTGAGGTAGATAAGCAGGTAGTGTTGCAGGTACAATCCTTGTTTCCCCCAACATGCTTTCCCCAACATGCCACTCAGATAATACAAGGTAGAGTCATGGTTTGCACCAGAAATGTCTTCCTTCAAAGTTGCAGCTCTTGTCCTTTCTGCCACCCACCCCCATCCCACCTACTCATATGACTATGTGTTGCATGAAAGCACATATGTGTGCATATATAAAAAAGATTCAGATAGGGGAGGGGAATATAGCTGGAGAGGTATAGGTTGATTATGGATTGGTGACTGGTGAAAAGTATTTCTGCCAGAAGCCCCCACTCTCCAAAATGTAATTCTATTAGTGTGTGTCATCTAAAAACATATTGCATTCTAGCTGTAAGAATTTCTATTTAATGGGCTACAAAGACAAATTTTGGAGATTCTAAGCAACTTGAGTCTCTTATTCTTCTAGTATAATCAAACAGTGATCCACTTTCTTGGCCTTCCCCCAAAATCCTTGCTCCCATGGCAAGTTTTTCAGCCTACCTGGTGGAAATTGTTTTGTCCTGATTGGGAGGTATTAAAGAAAAAATATCTACTCCAACACCTTAGTTTTCCAAATCACTTGTCTTTGCTTGTTTCCCAGCAGCATGAAATACTACTCTGGAGAAATAGATTTAGAATCAGTTTCAATTGCCATTTATTGATCACAGGCACTATGCATACAATTTTCATAAATGATCATATTTGATTTTGATTCTCGTCAAAATGATTTCTATTCAGCAATGAATAACTGAGGGTCTAATGGGTTAGGAGACTTACTCAATGTACCCTGTTAGTAAGGGGACATAACAGGAACTAGAGCTGGGCTCTGCAGAACTCATGGCCTGGCTCTTTCCACAGTATTCACATTCTCTCCAGGCAGAAGATACGATCTGCCCAAATAATTGCTTTCCAGGCCATCCACTAGCTCTGCTGTATCCTGGGAACCTGCAGGACCAGCCAAGCCCCGGACAGGGCCGCTTGGGGCCAGGGCAGGTAGACTTACCTGGAAGAGCACCAGCCTGGCTATCAGCATATCCACTTTCTTCCCATTTCCTTTTGCAGCCTCCTTCCTTGGTTCACAATGACAGTCCAACTTCTGCCAGTCCTGACTGTCATTCAAGCCTTTTTGCTATTTAAGAATTTTGAGGAAGAAAACCGTCATGTACTCAAAATCCTGGTAATCAGAAGTGTCTGGAGATTTCGAGCTGTTAACATAGAGAGGTGGCAAAAGTATTTTCTAGGACATCCTTATGGGCCTGAATGGCAGCGGGAGTCGACATAGCTGGTGCCTGGGCAGGTTTCCAAAGCACAGGCGAGGTGGAGAGTAGGTGAGGGCTGCAACAAAGGCCCCGACATCTGAAGAGCACTGCACAGTTTGTCAGCGGCTTTCAGCTCCACATTCCCACTTAGTCCTCACAGCAACCCCATGCAGTGACTGCTGTCACTCCTTTTCATGGCTGAGGAGACTGTTGGGAGAGGAAAAATGAATTGCCCACTGGCAGGCAGGTAAGAGGCAGAGCTGAAACTCTCACGTAGTTCTTCCAATTCCAGGCCCAGCATCTCAGGATTGTACCCAAGTGGCTCTCGCACCAGTATCAGGGCCAATGGCAGGGTCAGCAGAAAATAGCAGAGGGGCTTGAAAACAGATGGGAACATCTGGAAAAGGTAAGGAAGTTGTCTTAGTCACTATAACAAATATCCTAGGCTCGGTAGATGAAATCACAGAAATTTAGTTCTCATGGTTCTGGAAGCTGGGAAGTACATGTTGAGTGTGCCAGCATGGTTGGATTCTGGGGAGGGCCCTCGCTTGACATCTCCTTGCTGTGTCTTTACATGGCAGAGAGCAGAGAGAGGAAGAACACTCTTCTGTCTGTCTTTATACGGGCACTAATCCCACCCTGAAGGTCCTGTCCTCATCACCTCATTACTTCCCAAAGTCTCCATCTCCAAAAACTATTACACTGGGGATTAGGGTTTCAACATAAATTTGGGAGGAATGCAAAAATTCACTACATAGCAGAAGTATAGAGCACTGGAGGCCCAGTTCATTTAGTGTAATGAATGTCACTATGCTAGGCACTGGGGATATGGCCTGAACAAGGTCATCCAGACCCTTCCCTAAGAAGTTAGACTCCAGTGGGAAGACCAGTGGATAAACAGGCAATTCCAACACAGAGGAACAAGCATTCTGGTGATGGAGGGACATGCAGGCTCTGTTGGTGGGTAGGGGAGGGCACCACACCCAGATGCAGTACTGCACCTCTTGATTCATTTTCCAAATATACAGAAATGACTTGGGGTTTGCAGAAGGAGTGAAAAAAAAAAACTGAAAGGTAGTTGCTGTGGGAGGAGAGATCCAAGAAGGCTTCCCAGAATAGGTGGGCAGTCTTCTGGAACTGGGGCCCTGAAGGGTGGGTAGAATCCTGATGTGCAGAGACTTGGAAGAGAAGTATTGTAGCCCAAAGAAACAGCATGGTCCCTGCAGAGGCATGAAAGGGAAGATTCCTGGGGGTAATCACCCACCTTCAGAGCCTGTGTAGGCACCACATAGGGTAGGGTAGCAGGAGACACAGCTGGAAAAGCAGATGGGGGTCAAGTCCGGCCTTTCAAGGTTTGGACTTTATCTTACAGGCGGTGGGGTGCTGTCGGGAGCATTTTGAGTGGGGCAGTGACACTGCTGGCTCTGCATTTTGGAAAGGTGGTTTTCAGGGCAGTTTGGATGATGCTGGGGAGTGGCTGACAGGTTGAAGATCAGTCCTGAGGAGCAGGTCGGTGAAACATGATAGGGGCATTAGCATTCAATCCAGGGGTGTGAGCAGCGAGGTGGTCACCCAGGCTGGCTTGAGGAGCAGCATAAGCACACAAGCCCCAATCATATCTGAGGAGAAGTGCAGATCCACCTGGAGGAGCTAGGTTTGCCTTACATCCAGGAGGCAAGCTCAAGGCTAATGATGAGCCAGAGGGCAGGGGCAGAGCAGATGAAGGGACTCTATGAGAGTGCAGGGCCAGGGTGGGATGCCAGGGGTGGGGGTGGGGGGTTGGGGTGTGAGGGCTATTGCTGGAAAGGGCCACAGGGCCCACATTGAATGTGAGTGTGCATGAGTGCGTGTATGTGTGTTGGGCTGTATGTGTGGACAGCGAAGGATCCATGGACATGTCCCGGGCTGGGAGGAGAGGGCACTGGGTTACAGGGTGACGGACCAGGAAATAATGAGGGCCCCCAAAGGCCTGGAGGGGAGACACACCGGCAGGAGCAGGTCTTAACACCCACATGGGCACTCAACCCTTTGCCATCTCTGTAGCTGTAGAAAGCAGAGCAGTGAGCTTCCCAGAACAGTTTTGTTCCCTTGGTCGTGCATCATACTGGAAGGCAGTGCCTGCAGCATCTCCCAGCTGTCCAGCTCAGGAGTCCAGCCACCTTACCCCATGCACCTACTTAGCACGTGATACCAGACACAGACATGAAAACCCAGTCTTTAAAAAAAAAAAAAAAAAACTTGAATCAAACTCCTTTCTGGCACTTTCCACTGATTTTCTAGACATTTGTCCTCTGTACTCAGGGCTGAGGAAACCGGCTTGCCTGCAGGCTGGTCGTTCCAGGGGGTTCCTTTGAAAACTTCCTGCAGTGTCCAGGAGCGAGCAGCCTGCTGCACACAGGACGCAATGCCTGCTGAAATCCCACTTGAAAGTGAGCGGCATCGCTGAGACAAGCCTAGATCCTTTTCAGCACAGCGATTCCTTCCTTCCTCCCTTCCTCCCACAGCTCGGCTAGAGTTTTCTGCCCAGAGGAACTCTGTGAGAGCGTTTCAGAGTCATTCGGGCCGCTTGCCCCCAACAGGGCGACGCTGGCTGGCTGACCCCCCTCCTGCTGGGGGGTACTGTACCCACGGCCCGGGGCTTCTCTATTCCTCTCCTCCCCTCCCGCTGCTGACGCACGCTTCCTATAATAAGCCTCTGTTACTTGGAGCAGGGGCGGCTCCGTAGTAAGCCGAAACCGCTACTATATTTACACCCTTTCCACATTTAGACAAAGGCTATTTTTAACAGAAGGTCTATTTGTGGGGGTTGCCCACGTCACACTGTTCACATGCATCTCACCATCCTCAGTCTGTTCTTCTGATTTCACACTTGTACCGGGCCTCTCTCCTTCTCTCTCTCTCCTTCTCTCCATCATTTTTCTTTCGTTTCTTTCTTCCTTTCTCCAATTTCCTTCCTTCCTTTAATCAGATTGAGGTCTTTGGCAGGCTATATTGCCAGAGTCCTTCAGGGGACGGCGAGGCTCTGTCCTCATGGAGCAGAGTGGGCAGTGCGGCCACATGCTAGGCTGTGAACTGTTCTTGGCACCTACCGTGGGGACCAGCAGAGACCCCAGTCCCCAGGGCTCCATATTGGCCCGCTCTGCCTCCAAGTTTTTGTGAGCAGGATGCTGGGACCATGACAGCCTGGCCTTTTCTCCTCATGCCAATCTAGTTTTATTGGTGGGAGGGAAGGGTGTGTGTGTGTGTGTGTGTGTGTGTGTGTGTGTGTGTTGGGGGAGGGGTAGTGAGCAAGGTCAGAGGAAAATAAGCCAATGGGGTCATCATTCATGCAGAACACCTTTTCAACTTAAAAGTTAATTTTATCAGATTTGTCTTAGATGACACAGTTTTCGTTTGGGTGAAAGGAAGTTTCATATTTCCTACACGCATAATCCACTTATGAAAAGGAGGGGGGATGCATGGAGTTAGCACATATTAAGTGCCTGTTGTAGTCAAGCCCTATTGGGCATCAGGGACATCTGGACCCTGAGAACGGAGTGAAGGGGTGGTCCTGCCTGCACCAGGTTTCAGATGAGGAGGTTGAGGCCTGCAGAGATCTGGGACTGGCCTAAATTCACTTAGCTGGTAAGTGGCTGTGCTGGGACTTAAATCTACGTGCCTGGCTACAGACTGTGTGCTGGCCCCAAATCTCAGACCTCCCCCATTGTTACCTTTTCAGCTCTCTAAAAAATCAGCGGTCTTCATTAACACTCTTTCTGTTATTTTCTTTCCCTAGTTCTGCTCCTCTCCTCATCCCCCACCCCAATGAGAAGAGACCTTTCCCACCTCAGAACCCCATCTGCACTTCTTTGGTCTACTTCTTCAGATGATGAGTCATCTGAAACACACACATGTCAGAATCTAAAAAGGACAACAGAAAAGGCCTTGCGGGCACTAAAGGGTCCCAGAGAAACCCCATGTTGTCAAATCTTGCGTTTTTCCCCAGCAGTCAATTTGGATTGTAGCTTCTGAGTGAAATATTGTTACTGCATTTCTGAGAGAGGAGAGCTGAGATTTGAATCCGCCTCAGACTGTGCTGGAAACAGAATACAGAGCCCATCACAGGATGTCCTGCCCTCTGTAGCCTCGTTTCTGAAAGTATCATTAAACATGTGGGAACCAAATGCCCCCTGAGTCCCCATATTCAAGCCTTTAAAATTGCAGATTCTGGTTCAGACATTTCCTAGAGACTCTGATAAGAGATTATTGTCTTCTTGGTGTCCTAGTGTCAGGGGTTCTGAGCCCAGGAGTCTAGCAGCTGTAACATGAGGCCAAGTCACATTCATCTCTAAAATAGAGATAATAATGTCCCTTGCCCACTCACCCACTTCACAATTTACAGAGATGTTGCAGTGAGACAATGCATGTGAGTGTGCTGCTGTGAAAGCCGGCAAACACGACAAGACTGCTAGTCGCTAGTACTGATGTTTTCATCCTTAGTGAGGATGTGAGAGAGGGCTCAGGAAGGCCAGGTGACATGTACAAGGTCACACCGCAAGTAAGTGGTTGAAATAAAGGCACAATAGCCCTGTGTCCCTCAGCAAGGGGCTGAAAACAAATTACAGAGCCAGTAGAAAGGCTCGGGTGCTGAGCTTTAGCAACGCTAGGCTGAGCTCAGTCCAGAAATGGGGACACCGATTTGGGACGAATCCCATCACTCTCCCCAGCTGACCCTCCCTGTACCTTGGTCCCAGTGGCTTCTCAGGCTTCTCTGCAGCATGGGTGTCCTGCCTTGGCCAGAGCCGAAATCCCAGAGCGGTGAAAGAGGAGCCAGTGTCATGGGGCTTCTGGTTTCAGGACACACTGGAAAGGTGAGAAGGAAGCTTGTCTTCCCATGGATCTGGGCCAGGCCTGGGTGGCGGGGCCTCCCCGCCAGGAGCTGGGACGTTCCCTAGGTGCCCGGGCATCCCCGGGTCAGGAGGGCCACCAGCACTTTTTCAAAGCATTAGCTTGGTCAGAAAATAAATCATTCGGCACTTTGCAGAAACCAAATGCTTTGTCAGTGCAGGCAAAACCTGCCCCAGAATCTGCAGCCTGGGAAGGCCTTGTGCTCACCTGGCTTAGGGGCCAGTTTAGGGAAAAGAGGCCCCTGCTCTTTGTACCTGCTTACTGGAGGAGTTGATGAGAAAACCTACACACCTTGACCTCCATGACTCTGACCTTCACATCTTGGCCACGCCCTTCTCACCACTACTACCCATCAGCCACCAGCCACCACTCCACCTCTCTACCCCAACCCTCATCAGACTTTCACCTGCTTTCAAGGCTCAGGTGTTCCTCCCTATGTGAAATCTTGTCTGGCCCTCTTTCTCCCAGTCAGGAATAATTTACCCCTGCTCCCTTCTCTGTGCCCTTAGTGTTCTCTGTGAATGTGGTAGCAGTCTCAGACCAGTCTGTGCTGGAGTTATCCTGGCACCCAGCCTACAATCAGAGGAGTCGTGCGGTTCATCCATGGAATTTGAGTCAGGCTTAGTTTTCACCTCTTCTGAGGGTGGAGCAGAGCCTCTGGGCTGGAGAGATACAAACAGTGTAGAAGATGCTATGGTGTCCCACCAGCTCCCCTTTTAAGGACCAATGCACACCCCCTGCCCCCAGCTGCTGAATGCCACCTGTTTGCCTGCTAATGACCCACAGATGCCCCCCTTCTCCAGAGAATGGCTCTCAGAAGACAGAAGCTGCATCTCCACGAGGTTACAACTTTCTCCCCATACCTGCTCCCTAATCACCGCCACCACAGGCAATGACTAAGTGACACAGAAATGCAAAAGGGTAGTCCCCTCCCCTCAGGAAGGGACATCTCTGCAGTATGCTTCAGGCTCCAGAGAGTCAGTCCACTTCTATCCCCTCTCCAAGGATCAGCCCAAGGCTGGCTTTCCCTGAAATCACAGTTTAGGATGAGCAGCCTGAATTTCAGTTTTACACTGAAATTCCCATGTCCCATCAGTTTTGGGCAAATGGGGCTGATTGACTAGCTTAGACTGGGTTACCAGATTTAGCAAATAAAAATACAAGATACCCAGATATATTTGCACTTCAAATAAACAAAGGATACGTTTTGAGTATAAGCAGGCTTCATGCAAGACTTGCAACATACTTATAATGAGAAATTACTCATTGTTCATCTGAAATGCAAATTGACCTGGGCAGCCTATATTTTATCTGGTAGCCTGACCCTTGACCACACCTGTGTTTGTCTCTCTCCCTGCTCCTATCCTGCTTCCTTTCCTCTCTCCCTTGTAGGTTTTTCCTGAAAAGCACTCCCCCAGTAAATCACATGTACCTAAATCCCTGCCTCAGGTTCTGCTTCTAGGGAATCTGACGTAAGACTGTCATTAGTCCCTCTCTGCTGCCTAAGGTGACCAGAGAAGTCCTTTCATTTCCCCTGAACCTTGCAGAAACTTTCTTTTTGTGCAAACTTCACCTGGTCCATCCTGGCTAGAGTGGGGGAAATCATGACACTAATTGTCACCAGCTGAGGTCCTCCAGGTCCTCACAACAGCCCTGAGTGGTGGCTACAATTCTTAGATGCATTTTTAGATGAGAAGACTGAGGCAAGAGAGATGCAATAGCTTACCTGGCCTCACAGAAAGTGGCAGTGCCTCAATACAGAACCATATTTCCTGTCTCTTAGACTCTTGCTTCATCAGTGCCTCCCAGGGAATCCAGGAGAGACACAAGAGCAAGGCTTTAGCTTTGCTGATCCACCCCCACCCCCCAACCCCTGCAGCATTCGGACTTCAAGTTTTTACCTTGTCTCTTGTCACTGGAAGGATGGGGCAATTCCAGGTACGCTCTCTGGGTGACCCAGGGAGCTAGCCACTAACTTCACATTTGTGCAGAACTGGCTTCCCAGAAACCACAGGAAAATGGGGGTATCCAGAAATCCATGTGGCCACAGCCCCCTTTAGGAAGACTCTATTTTCATTCATCTATGACAGAACTAGGTTCGTGGCTTAGGGTCTGAGCCTTGATTTAACCATGAACATGAGAACTAGATTGACCTCTGGGGGATCATCCAGCTATGGCCCAGTGGGATTTGAAGTTTCCATAGACCTGACATTCATGTTAAGTACTTAACCTGGTAGCTGGCACAAGGTAGAGCTCACCTAACAGTGGCTATAGGTAGTAGTATTTCCCATAAGCAACAGTAATAAGAACATCTGATTCCCCAGATAACACGAGAGTGATAAGAATATGTCCTATAGCGCACTCAACTAAACAGACTTCAGCTCAAAGCCATCCAAAGATGGAATGAGTCGCCTCAGAGGGCAGTGAGCTTTCTGTCATTTCACAGGGAAGAAAAGGGAGGGAATCTGTTTATCTACCTGCCAGTGGGAGATAATTTCCATCCATTATGTCTTTTAATCTAATGCTGAGATGTTCCAGAAAAGGCTGGATGGTGTGCCAGAAAAGGCTTGTGATGGTGTGCCAGCTTCTGAGGGACTGAACAAGAATGATGCAGAGGTCCCCCCTGACCTGAGACTCCAGGAGTCTCTGAAAATGCTGACATCCCACATTTATGGTAAGACCAGTGGCCACTCTCGTGTCCAGAAATCTGGAATATAGTTCCAGAATAATGTCACAGGCACCAGCCCTACGCTTTTCAGAACTGTCCACACACTCAAACCAATTAGAGACCCAGCTTGTGCCCCTGAGTTGGGGGGTGCAGAGTGGACACTGACCTATGGGCCCTCAAAATCCTCCTGACCCACAAGTTCCCCAGCATAGGAGACTGCACCAGGCCCACTTTCTTCTTGCCTGTCACCACACTGTGCCTCCCCTCTTCTTGAGCAGCTCGGCTCAGCCACGGACTGAGTCAGCCATGCTCAGTTGCCAGCCCTACAGCTGCCCGGCTGAAGGAACTGACTTTCTGCTCCCTCTCCCACAGCTGTCAAAAGGATACCCCAGAGTCCCCATTACACACAAACACACATGCGCGCACACGCACACATACACATGCCCTCATGGAATCTTTGCCCACAATCACAAAATCACAGGGCTGAAAGAGACAGCAAGTACCTAGCAGATTCGTTAAGTCCAGGCCTGTCAAGAAATCCCCTACCAGAAGCCTCTGTCCACACACCTTCACAGTGGAGAGCTTGCCCCCAGCTGATGTCACCCTTTCCAGCATTGAACTCCCCGGCCATTAGAAGGTGCTTCTCATGTCCAGGTGCCAGGCATCCAGGTATCCAGGTGACTTCTTCTGGCTTCCTCTCATTGGTCCTAGTGTTTTCAGGGATGGCACGAGAGTCCAATCTTGTTGGAAGGTGGTGTGCAAAGAGGTGCAGGAAGACACATGGGAGGAAGTAGTGAGAGATGAAGTCAGAGGTAGTGAGAAACGTCAGAGAGAGAATTAGCAGGGATGTGCACAATCTAAAAGGGACCTGTATCCTGCATGCTGACAATTTTTCCGTTATGTTTTTTTTAAAATTCTGTTGCTCTTCAGCTGCATGGAAAACATGTCCACCCCAAACAACTTACTCTCTGAGAACTGCAGAAAAAATGAGAGTATTGTATTACCTATTGCACTGATGAGAAAAGGGTGATCAGGAAGGGAGATCAAAACTGTACCACATGGAAAAGAGTTGAAAGAACTGGGTCTCTAGCCAGAAGAAGGGATTTGGCTGGTAAAGTGGTTGCCTCTGACAATCCTTCCTGGGGAAAAAAAGATTGGACCAATTCTAAACAGAATAAAGAATTGGACTTAGGACCAAAGGGTAAACCACCAGAGTGACCGAAAGCTTTCCACTAGACAGAACTGTCTAGCAGTTGTTAAGATAGTGAGAAGTCCCTGTCACTGAAGGTGTCTAAGGCGTGGGTGCACTTGATGTTTTATGTCTGACAGTTCATGACTTTTCTTTTAATGCATACACACATCACCACCACCACCCCCAGCACGCGCACACACACACACACATACACACACAGAAACCTGGCCGTATAAAGCCAGGTGAGGCACACCAGTGTGGGGTGTGCATCTCTCACTTGGCTTAGCTTTGATCCCCCAGAGATTTTCCCATTGCAGACTTGGTTGTCAGCAAGAAATAAAAGCCTTTCCTCTCTCCTTGGGAGGAGCGGAGCAGATTGTCTGGATCTGCTGCGTACTGCCCTGGCTCTGGTCTCAGCACCAAACGCGTTCCTTCTGCTCAGTCTGTTCCCGTTTTGACAATGCAGAGGGGAGAGCTGGAGAAAGTCCCACAGCCTAGAGTCCTGGCATTGGAGGGCGGGGCTTTGCTGTTGGACCGGACAGATCACATTTGCATTCAAGAAAGACTAGGTGGAGCCCCTTGCTCCCAACACAGGCAGAAAGTTTAGCTGGGATTGGCGCCCATCCTCAGGCATCTTTTGAAGAGAAAGTGCTATCTGCTGCTGTCCTTTCAGTGTTTTGTCAAGGGCAGAGCCTGAAAAAGGTTTTCACAGGGGGAAACTTCTCTAAACCTCTCTAGCATCCTAGAGATTAAAATAAGTTATTTTTTCTCTGCAAAAGAGACAAGGTGCTCTGCTACCTGAGGGTGGAGTACTGGACCCTTCGCGTGATTAAGATCCAGAAAATATGCTTTTTGCCTACAGCGTTGTATGTCCCATTACCAGCCAGTAGTGATCCATGAAGCAATGTTACTCAAGGAGGATTCACTAAGCACCCACTCTGTGCTAGGCCATGCCTCCCAGGCACTGGGGAGCAGAGGTGAGAAAGATCCAGGATTTACCTTCAAGAAGCTTATAGTCCAGTGGGGGTGACTATCCCAAGCAAAAAAATAAAATCCATGCACTCAGGGCTCCAGGAGAACTTTGCTGTGAGTGCACTAGCTGTCTGGGAGCATCTGGGGTGGCATCTGCAAGGAAGGGATGCTTGGGATGAGTTTTCAAGGACACACAGGATTTTATGAAGTGGTAAAGGGCAGCAGTGGGAAGGGATCTTGCATGCAAAGTTCTGGGAAAGATGTGGAAAAGCTTTGTTTATTTAAGGAACTATGAGAACTTTGACATGACCAGAGGAGCTACCATGCAGGCAGGGAAGTGCAAAGGATGAATCTAGAGCAGAGGTTTTAACCAGGGACAATTTTGTACCCCAGGGACACTTGTTTGTCACAAAGAGAGGAACAGCAGTGCTACTGGCATCTACAGGGTAGAGGCCAGGAATGCTGCTAAACATCCTACCATACCACCATGTGGACAGCCCCCACAACACCATGATCTGGTCCACAATGTCAATACTACTGAGACAGAGAAACCCTGAGCATGGTAGGGTGTTAGGAGTATCCCTGGCCTCTCTACCCACTACAGAGAAGGAGCAGCCACACCACGAAAAAATGGAGCTCTGTTAGGGGCACTGTGCTTTCTGAGGGTCACACAGAGAAGGCATCCAGGGGAAGGAAGCCAGGGGAGTGCTGAGCTTTCAGATTCTGCAATCTGGAGTCTTCCACACCTGTGTTTCCGCTAGCCCTCCCAGCTTTATTTTCTGTACATATCTGATAAGCCTACATCCAGTATCTGCCTCCAAACTGTTGACAAAAATATTAAATAGAAAAATTTCAGGGCAAATAATGACTTAGATTCATATAAAGCTATTCAGTTTATGGGGTATTTTGCATCCTTCATCTCATTTATATTCATTTTACAAAACAGAAAAATGAAGCTGGGAGATGTTCTGCAATCTAGGAGTTATTTAACTATAACACATTCAGCTCACATCTCTTCTCCTAGGGTGGTCCCTGAGTGCTCCAAGGACCCCTGCATCTGGCCACAGGGGATGCTGGGAGTACCCTCCATCCTGGCCTAAAAGGGCTCCCTTTCAGCTTCCTGGATTTATATCTTGTGTGAGTGGCTAAGGGCAGGTTCCCTGGTCTCCCTCTGCCCCTAGCTGCGACACTCACATACCGTTCTGACTACAGGGAACTCTCTCCCTCCCTGAGGCTGAGTTGGTAAGAGGACCTCTCATGGATAGCAGCCAGGGACAGCTGCTCAGCTCATATTCTCTGGCCAAGAAGCATTACTGACCCTGTGATTTGGCCCTTCATCCAAACTGGCAGATGGGTACAGGTGCCTTGCCGTGATGCTGCTTCCCCTTGACCAAGCATGCCTGACCATTAAATCACCCAGTGGAGGACAGCACCAGTCAGCTGAGGGGTGGGCTCTTTCCAAGTGGAACCCCAAAATACTGCTAATCTGAAATGTCACTGTTCTCAGGGACAGCACGAACGAACCACGCCAAGTCACACACTGCAGAAACACTCTCAATAATCAACACTAGGTGTTCTAACAGTTTGTTCAAGCCTGTTCATCTGTGGTTTAGAAGTTTATAACATGACAATCTTTTACCCTAATAGCTTTCTGGGAACTGATTGCCCATATTCCCCATATTCCCAAAGCCATCGCCAGCTCCCAGCTTTATCATTCAGGAAAAAGAGCAAGCGCCTCCCCTTCATCCTCCTTATCTCCCACAATCACTAAGTACAAGCCCAAGGAGAAGAATCAAGGGCAGTGAACCTTCATCAAACAATAAAATCCTGCCTGGTGCCAGGCCTACCTGTGCCATCCAAGCACTGCCTGCCCTGTCCCTCCATTAAACATCTTACCCTCGTGGCCGGTGGCTCCCGGGGCACTGTCCTTTCCATGTCTCCTCCTCCCATCAGCACAGCCCAGTGGCTCTCTCCTGCTGCTCTGGCTCCATCCCTCTCCAATAACATTGCTCCTTCTCTGGCAGCGTCCAGCCACTTTGTCACAAGCTACGTCTGTGGAGAGCACCGACCCTGGCTGCAGGGTGAGACAGATAAGAGGATAAGAGGGGGCAGGAGCAGACAGAGAAAGAAGGTGGCAAGACAGAGTAGGCGAGAGAAAGTGGTGGCTAAGTCTAGGGTGCTGATTATGGAGTAAAGGGAAAAGGAGGCATGAAAGCTGAGCTTGTGTTGAAAAGAATGTCAAAGGGAGCTCAAGCACTGGGTGGGTGAGGGCAGAAGAGAGGTCCTTTCCAACCCTGGGGCCTTTAAGCAGTACGAGGGCTCCCCTGGCTTGGAGCCACGCCATGCCTCTGATCCTAGGGAGTAAGAATGTCTTTTGGGGGATGCAGGGCAATGGCACCCATTTCTCCATGAGCCACGTGCTTGCATCTTCCAGTGGGATACTCTCCAGGGTCATCTGGGTCCTCTTGTCTTGTGCTTGTTCATCACCTGAGCATGATTCTCGCCTGCTCAGCAGGGCGGTAGGGGGTCGTGAGCTCACAGCCCAGAAGCTTGACCCCTGTGGGGCCTCGGCATTGGTCCCTGGGACTCTGTGGCAGTGAGGCAGCCACATGGTGTCAAGTGGCTGCTCTGTGTGAGGGGATTTCTAAAAATACATCTGTCCTGCTGCTCACAGGGCTCACGAGTGCCAGGCAGACGGGACAGGCATGTGCAACCTGCTCCCTCCTCACTGTCCCCACCACCTCCCTTCTAGTTCGGGTTGCCGCCTCTTCTCACCCAGACTATTCCACCAGCCACCTGCCTGCTCTCCCTCTCCCCATGGCCCACCAGGTATTATACTTACTGAAAACACAGAATCCTGTTGGGAGACCACACCTCAGCTAAAGCCTATTCTCTCATTCATTCACTCACTCATTCATTCAATGTTCAGCATGCACATTTACATTTAACATGCCAATGTGGCATGCTTTTTCGACGCCAGGCTTGTGGCAGATGCTACAGATTGGATGAGTGAAGCCAGACACAAAAGGATGTAGTGTATGAATCCATGTGTGCAATGCTCAGGAATAGGCAGATCTAATCTGCAGCAATGGAAGTCACAAGACTGACGACTTCTTGGAGGTGGCACGTAGCTATTGACTGAGGAAGGGCAAGGTGGACTCTCTGGGGTCTGGCTGCTCTATATTGTGATCTGAGTGATGGTCTCAAGGGTGTAACAAATTGAAAATGTACTGAGCTGCACACTTGAGAACTGTGCCTTTTACTGTAGTATGTTAGAACTTGATAATTTTTAAAATGTATATAAAACATAATTCTGGTTTTGCTTTTTGGAGCTATACACATATCCATGACTCAAGAATCGAGGAGAAAACTATCAATACTCTAACAGTGCTTGTCTCTGACTGGTAAGATTATGGTAAACTTAATTTCCTTGTTGATACTTTTCTGGATTTCCCAAATATTCTACACTGAATAGATCTTGCCTAAGTAATGAGAGTAAATATATTAAATGTTATTTTAAAACTAAAAACCCTCGAGGTGAGACAATCAGCAAGCACGAGGCAGGTGGCTGTCTTCCCAGAGGGGCCAAGCCCACTCACGAGCTTTTGTCCTCTTAGGCAGCAAGGACACCGGCTTAGAGTCATGCTCCAGGTCTGTGAGATTTCAGTGCAGCTAAATAAAGCTCTTGGCCCGCTGTGGGTGATGAGGTGGGGCTGCCGGTGGAACCCTCGGGGTTTTCCTCTCATTCCTGAGGGGAAGGAGGTTCCAGGGCTTTCAGAGCCTTGCCAGGCCCATTCTCACCCTGGCAGCTGTTTAGACTAGCCTGACTCAGAGTCCCGTGCAGTTCTAACCTCTTAGGCTTGGGACTGTGAGCCCCAGCCTGCCTGGAGTTCTCTCTTACGGAGGGGGGATAATTTCAGGATCCCTACCACATCCCTTCAGCAGGAAGGACCTGCCAGTGTATGCAGTTTGGGGGCACAGAAAGATAAAGTGAGCTGATGGTGCAAGTGAAAAAAATAATACATACATACATATATATATATATATATATATATAGAACCCCAGAAACTCTAAGGAAGGAAGAAAATGGAACATGGAAGAATTACTCTGGGCCTTGGTTTTCCACCAGGAAATGGGGCTGTTGTGAGATTACCACATGAATAGCATGTAGAAAATGCTGGAATGGGGGCTCATTTTGTGTTCTGGTTTTGGTGACGCTTTGGGACATGAAGACCGGCTGCATAGCTGGCATGCTGGCCTCCTGCTCCAATTCCAGTGCCCCGCTCTCTTACTCTCTTGGCTACCACAGCCCGGACACGGCAGGGACAGGATAGATTTTTCCGTATGTGTGTCCGAAGCCTGATTTCTGCATTGGCAAACTATTGTGGTCATGTAATGAGGATCAGCTTGTGATTCACAAATGTATTTTGTATTTCTAGCTTGGATCCTAAAAACACTTCCCTCTTCCCTCTCTTCCCTCCCACCTCCTTCTCCTCTGCCCGCAACACAAAGGATCCCACAGAGATGTCATGTGAAGGCTTCTCAGGCTGAGTCAAGGGAAGAGCCAGTGGCCAGCTCTGCCCTGTGACACACACAGCCTCCAGGAGTCACATGGTCTCCAGCTGCCACCACCTGCCCTCTGTCCCCGGTCTGCTGCCCTCTCCCTGGCAGGCTTCCTGAGCTAATGCTTCCCTCCAGGCCGCAGCGTAGCAGACAGTGGGACTGACGGACAGAGGGTACAGGGCCAACAGGCTTGGACAGTTCTCTTCCCAGCTGACCTTGGGGTGGGAACCCAACCGGGAGGCTCCCGGACACTACATGGTGTGCCCTGTGGGAGACGAGGTGCCTTACTGACCCGATCCAGAGGTAGACAGAGCTGTTGGCAGCTGCTTCCCCACAGCCAGCCCCAGCTCCACGAGCAGGGAGCCTGAGCCACAGGTGCTGAAATAAGGCAGTGCAGGGAGCCAATGGCAGCATCCAGTGTGCTTCATGGAAAGGCTGGAAGCAGGACTTTGCCAGGCCTTGGAGAGAGGGAAGAGGACAAATACAGGAGGCGTCATCTGTGTACATATTCACAAAAAAAGACAAACAAATCAGGGGTTCTCAATCAGGAGCTGTTTTGCCACCCAGGGGACATTTGGTAACATTTGAAGACATTGTTGATTGTGGAAACTGGGGAAGCGCTGCTGGAATCTAGTGAATAGAGGCTAAGGATGCTGTTGCTGAACAGCCCCTGATGCACAGGACAGCCCCCACTCCCGACAAAGAATAATCCAGCCTCAAATGATAGCGTTGCTGTTGAGAAACCCTGATCTAGACAGAAAGCAACCTTGCTAGGGAAGGTTTGAGCAGGACCCCATGAATAAACCCACCAGAGTGAGCTGCAGCTGTGAGTTCCAAGCTTGGAACCTTCTGTGCCTATTTAGTGCCCTCAAATTTGAGCCCACACCCTTGGGCATAGGCACTAAGACTTCCTTTCATGATCTAGCCCTGGCTTACCCTTCAGCCGCATCTCCCACTGAGCTTTGGTCACACCAGACCATCAACATCCCAGATACTCCAAGGTCCTTGCCCTTGAGGAAGGAGATTCCATACCCTGTCTGGAATGCTGTCCTTCCACTTCTGTCTGAGAGATACTCACTCCCCGCTCCCTGTTCTGAGTCCAGCTGTGGCATATTTGAGAAGCCTTCTTTCATTGTTATCCTGCATCTTCCTTGTTCCTGGGGTAACACACAGCCCCTCTTCCATAGAACATCACACAGGACAGATGCTGGGATGGCTGACTTGTGTATCTGTCTCTCCCACCAGACTGCAGGTTCCCTCAATAGGGTGAACATGAACAGTAGAAGCCACCAGTTTCTCCTGATAGTGTGTAGATGGGCAGATCTGGCCTCAATGGCAGAAGATACTTGGGGAACTGGAGAAAGTACAGAGGGAGATGTGAAGTTAACTGGGTCATCAAAAGAAGATGGGTGTACCACAACTTGTTCCTCCACCTGCTGCCCATGAACACTTGGATGGTTTCAGGTTTTGGGCTACTACAAACAAAGTTGTCATGAACATGTGCATACAAATCTTTGTGTAGACATATGTTTTTATTTTTCTTGGGTTAAATGCCTAGTAGTTGAATGGCTGGGTCATATGATCAATTTATGTTTAACTTTTTAAGAAACTACCAAACTTTTTTCCAAAGTCATTGTACCATTTCACACTCCCACCAGCCGTGTACAAGAGTTCTGGTTCCTCTGTATCTTCACCAACACTAGGTTTGGTCCATCTTTTTAATTCTAGCCATTTTAGTGGGTATGTAGTGGTATCTTAATATGGTTGTAATTTGTATTTCCCTAGTGACTGATGATGTTGAGCATCTTTTCCTGTGCTTATTTACCATTCATATATTTTCATTGGTAAAATATATATTCAAAGACAGAGTTTTGAAAATTATGAACATGGTCTTTGGAATCCATCAGACCTAGTTTCACTTTCTAGCTTGACCATTTACTATGAAATTTAGGATAAGTGGCTTATCCTCGCTGAACTTCATCTTCCTCTTGTGTAAAATGAGGATTAAAAAACCCAATAAGGTTAGAGTGAGGATCAAATACTAAATGCCTTTAAAGTACTTAACCCAAGGCCTAGCATATAAAACATAATAAACGTTATTAATAATTATTATAACATTCTCCCTCGGTCCAATTGGAATTATAACAAGCAAGACCCCTGGCGTACCTCAGAAACTAATCTCTGCAGGAATTAAATGGTGTTTTATTTCCAGTACAGTAGATATACATAAATTTTTTTATCCTTAGGTATTGGAAATATGGAATTTCATACCAGTCTATTATGTCACAGCAGAAAGAGTCTTTAGAGATATCTAAACCAAGGTCATGCCTTAGCCCAGGTCCTCCAGAAATAAGAGCCTGATGCAAGAATTACAATGCTGGGACTTTATTTGAGAGGTGCAAACCTAGGGTTCTCAGGGTGAGGAAAAAATCAGGAAGGGAGACAGGAAGATTTGGAGGTTGTTGTGCAAGTTTCCGCTACACAAAAAAATTGCCAAAGAGACACAGTAGGTCTCTTGACAGAAGTGCTTGTTCAGCACCCAGAAATTCCCTGGAAGGTTTACAAAGAGCAAGCACACTTCCCAGAAGCCCAAGGAGGGAAAAAGCAGAGGATGCTTGTCAGACATCTTCCCTCCCATGATCAAGACTGACTTCATGGAGAGCAATGTCCCCTCCACTTCTGGGGCGTGTTGTCCAGCACCATGGTGGCCATTCAGGAACACACATCCCTTAGGTGTTCTGGCATTTCACCTGAGCCCAAAAGTCAATGGGCAGCTTCGTGCAGGGGGGAATCAGCCAAGGGAGAAGAAGAAAGTGCACCAGAGTTACATCCTGTCTTAGTCTGGGAACCCCTAGAAGCAGATCCTGAGTTAAAAATTTGAGTGCAAGAGGCTTCGCGGAGGAAGTCTCCAGGAAGCACTGGTAGAGGAAACAGGAAAGACAGGGAATGCTGAGAGCGTGGGGGTGCCAATGTACTGTTGTGGGCTCAATCCTATTGGAGACCTCTGGGAGACAGTGAGAAACACATTTTAGGATTGTCCCACATCGACTTCTACCTCCCCTCCCTCAAGACAAAGGAGGGCCAGTCTCTGGGAATAGGGCTCCTTTGGCATATCAGGTACTGCATCTGCCACATCTCGGGCCAGGAAATTTTTTCTTAATTGGCCAGGACTTTTTTAGATTTGTTGGCTGCATGGTTTCTGTTGCAACTAGTCAACTTTGCCCTTGCAGCTCAGCCACAGGCAATATATAAACAAATGAGCAGGGCTGTGTCCCAATACAACGTTAGTCACAAGAACAGGCAGCCAGTTGGCAGGCAGAGTTTTCAGATCCCTGTGCTACAAGTATGATGCAACCCATTTTGCGTGCAAAAACTGAGTCCTAGTAGAGAAAGGTAACTGATCATGTAACCAGCCGCAGGCACATCTGCTGACTTTCTGTTCAATATTTTCTCTACTGTGCCTTGCTACCTCTCTACTGAGGCCTTTGGGTGTGTGTTTAAAGAATCGGCAACCAGAATTCTCCCAGAAAGTATGTGTGTAGCCCACATTTTTTAAATGGTGGTGGTTTGTTTCCTGTTGGTGGCTAGAGAGGCTCCAGGGCCTGAAGCTTTGCAGGCTCCAAGAATGGCTCCAGACAGCTGTCTCCCTGAGCATCACTGAGTGGGGCTGCTTTGGAAGCCTCCCCCATGCCAGCCTCTTCCACCAGACTCTGCCTCTGCTGCCTTGGCAGAGTGTCTCCAGCAGTGGCCACAAAACACAGAATGAAAAAGCAGTTAGAGCACTGGATCCTGTAAAACTCTAAAAATATCCAGGAATGTGTGCACATATGTGGCCCTTCTGTGATCAAAACATCTGGGAAGAAGATCAAATGTTCCTGCTTTAATTTGCCTAAAATTCTGCGAAGACTTGGAAAGGGAAAGGATGTTGAAAGTCATTGACTTTAAGGGGGTGAGGTGGAGGGAGGGAAAGACGTCACAAGGTTTTGTTTTTTTAAGGCAAAGTAAGTTATGCGTATGCAGAATTCTCCCCTGGGGTGAGTCCTGGACCTTGATTTCTTTGGGATTCTGGGGATTGTTTCTTATAACGGGGGCGGAAAGTTCATTGGCTACAGGCTTGAATTCCTGATTTGAATGCCTTTGTTTAAAGGAAGATCAAAATGCCAAGACCCTCAATCAAATATTAGGAGCCATGATAGTGTAACAAATCACTAAATGTCAAATTTGAAGAAGGCCTGGTATAAGCCAGGCATTTTTCAGGTGCGGAAATCAAGACCCAAAGGGAGAGCTTTCCTGGATATCCCTTCTGACTCTCAAACCACTGGTGCATTGTGAAGAAGAGTTGGAGCAGAGTTCCAGTCCTGGTTCTGCTACTTCTAAACCATCTGACCTCATCTCTACACGGATGATACTGAATAGTTTTGTCTGTAAGAAGCCAGGTTGGAAACCTCTGGATCTCGTGTAGCTGCTTGCTGTGGCCCTATAGCAGGGTGACCAAAGGCAGGCAGATGCCCACTGTCTTCATTACTTTTCATTGTTCCAAACCGTAATCAAGTGCCCTAGTCATTTGGGCTGGCTGATGCCAGCCTGGAATTCCATTTGGTTCCTGGCTTGAATCCTTGGCCAGAAAGTGGTTAACTGTCCTCTAGAGTTTCCTTTCTTCAAGTTACACCCTAACTCTGGGCCAGAGAAGGCAAGCCACTCCCTCAAGCTTAGGCTGCAATGAAGGCAACTGCCCATGCACCCACCTGTGCCACTCTTGGCCATGCACCTGCGTGTGCCACTCTTCAGTCCCAGTGGCCTTTGGAGAGTAAATAGTGACTACATGGGAGATGAGACGAAAGCCCAGACTGGGATTCCCAAAAGAGAATATACACGAGGAAGAAGATCTAAGTAGCGCCTGCTACTCAGGCACCGGAACTTCTCAACCTGCTTCCATCATGGAGAACAGTAATCCAAGCGGGACCTTGACTTGATCTCCACCTGCGGTGGTGCCTACTGCACCCTCTAGAGGCCAATCTTTCTGTTCCTCTCCAGTTATTCCAATGGGCTCAAAGACCAGGCCCACCAGGGCACAGCTGTCACTCTCAAGTGACAAAATCATGAATTATCAGGATAGCCCTAGTAGTATCTTGGCAACACTGTTTCTTAGTCCTTTCCACTGTTGCCACTTGGTCCCACATGGGATCATCGAGATGGGAGGTCCACACACCCAAGGTCTTTATGAATGCCTCTTTCATGCTGCGGTACACTGTCTACACTTAGCTAAAAAGTCACGTTCTCTCATATTAACCATGTGGCTAACAAGCCAGAGACTACATAATGAACATCCAAGAGCAATGGACTATTATTGTAATCGCAACACTCCAATTTGCCACCACTCTATTAAGTTATCATTGCCTATCCTCTCCTATTTTAATCAGTCCACAGAAACATTAAATAAATATACCTCCTTTGCCACCGAGAAAAAAATCTCAAAGTATGCAAAATCTTTCAACAATTATCCCTTGTTTCTTTTTATTTCACTTGGTCCCAGCTGTAAGAGCTGTAGGAGCCTAGATGGAAGCTGGGTCTCTTCCTCAGTAGCTGAAGACAGACTGGAACCATCCTCTGTTGACCTCCCAAGTTGGGTCCATCTAATGCTCACTCTCTCATGTGTCCTGCTTTCCCAAAGTTCCAAAGAGTCAACAAGACAAACTGTTGTGCCAAGACTCACTTGCAGCATCTGGAAAACAAACTAATCTCCAAGCTGAATGCCAACCACATATGCCCGCTTCCAGGAGATAATGAGCTGGGGTTAAATAAGATTAAGACACCTCCATAGAGCCCATCTCTGGGGATTGACAGCATCCAAATGGCAGGGATCAGCTTCAGTTTATCTCCATTTCTAGGGCTATCTTGTTTTACATGTTGGTTGGTCACATGTTATAAGTATTTTTTTAAAAGCACCCCCTGGTTTCTTTTTCTTAATTTGGGAAGTAGGGAAATGGAATCAGAGAGATACTTGGCCTGCTCCTAGTCTAGGTATCAGGCTAGAGGGGAAAAGTGAAGTCACGTCGATATGGAGATATGCTTGTGATTTCTATATTCTGTAAGTATGGGACTGATACCAGGTGCTCCTTAGAGATAGTGTTGACTAACGTGGCCTTACACCCACATTTGCTCAGGAAAGTCCCAGTCTGTTGTCCTGACTTCCTGTCTGGTTTAGCATTCATCCAGGATATACGTTATTTTTACTCCTCAGGGGGTTACTTCCTCTGCCATACACACTGTAGGCACCTGTCTGGTGAACTTGTTTGTATAAAGTATCTGAGCATATTTCCAGATGGAAGTTAGAACAGGTGAGACTATGTGGCTAATTAACATGGAAACCGTGAGGAAAATGCTGAGCTTCCCATTCATTGGCTTCACATCTAGACATAAGAGAAAAGGAAAAGATTAAAGTCCAAATGAAGAAGTGAGGAACACTTCTCTGATTCTCTTGATTTTTCTGTACCAAGGATAACACCCACATCCCTGAGTTAAAGAGAGAAGGTCAAACTATGAGGGTGTGTTGGCTGCAGGCTCCAACCTCTGGAGAGGAAAGCTAAAACACCTTTTTAAACAATCTGCTCATAAGCAGGAACTTTCTGACATGGGTGATGAGCACTGCTCTACCGGGGTGCTAAGATAATAATGGTAAATGGATTTCAAACACTCTCCAATTCCAATTATCTAATACAGACGCTTAGTGCACCATGTTGAGAAAGAATCTAAGTTTGGCAGGAATGAGAGCCCTCAGTGATGTGGGATATTGACTATGGTTCCGGAGCAGAAAGCGTCTGCACACGTCTCAGTAATTTACCATTTCTGTGCTAACAAAAAGAATTTCAGTGGGTGGAACAAAAAACTTTAAAAATTCCTCCTTCTACATGGCATGCCCTACTGGATGCTTTTTCCTTTTGGGACTGATTATGTCTGTAACTGTAGTTGGCTAACAAGGGCCTGAGGCGATATTCTAACTTATAAAGTCCCACTCTTCCACCATAATTTTCTAAGCGAGAGGGTAGGGTAGGAGATTTAAGCCTGCTCTACCAGATCTCAGGATAATGCTTTCTTTCCCTTTTATGCTCTTTTCCTTGGGAGTGTTCTTCCTTAATTCTGCTCATGGAGATGATAGCTCCTACAATGAGCTAGGATGACTTTTAGTGATGGACTTGATTAATCTAGGGGCACAAATTTGGACCCTACAGTTTGGATATAGTCTAGCCTATCTCACCAGGGTGAGAAGATGTGGTGCCAAAGCTTTCTCTGTAGTAACATTTTCCCTCTGACTGGCTTTGTTGATCTGTGCCCTGCTCATTGAAATGGCAGGACTGGTGCCAGACAAGGTGGGAAGCTGATGGACTTGTGGATTTGAGATCTCAGCAAAACATCTTGTCATTTCAGCACAACCACCAATAATATATATTTTCCTGCAGCTGTGAGGATTAAAGACATTGTATAGAAAGAGGCTAGGACTCAGGCTACTGTTATACAGTTAGCTATTACTATTATCATCACAATAACAACAATGTCACTCAACGACCAAATTGTCATCGTCTGGTTTGATTTTTGGCCAAAGTAATACATACTGTGGTGACTACAAGGTAATTCTCTTGAGAAGATAGCTGGACTACAACAGGCAGTGCAAATCTCCTCTGAAGACCCATTAGTAAGAAATTCAATACAAATTCCATCCTATATTCCATTGCTCAAATGAAGTGTTGAACATAATGGGAAGTTTGATGTCAGCTACTCTGCTTCCCAGGGTTTGTACCTTGAGAGGTTTTCATAATGTCTTTCTTCTTTATTTCTTTATTTATTTATTTATTTATTTTTTATTATTATTATACTTTAAGTTCTAGGGTACATGTGCATAACGTGCAGGTTTGTTACATATGTATACTTGTGCCATGTTGGTGTGCTGCACCCATCAACTCGTCAGCACCCATCAACTCGTCATTTACATCAGGTATAACTCCCAATGCAATCCCTCCCCACTCCCCCCAAAAATGCTGGAAGTCCAAGGCGAGCTTCCTCAGATCATGCTTGCTCATTGGTGGGTTGGGTGTGAGATGTGCAGACACTCCAGATATGCTGTACCAAGCCATTGGGAAACCTTGAGGCCCTTCAGCAAGCTGGCTCCAGGATAACTAGAAGCCAGGTGGAGGGTCTGTATGCTGAGTCCTTCCATGAACCTGTTCATCATGCCATTGCTATGGGACAGCATGGATGGGACAACTCTTAGGAGGGAACTGGTTTATAGTATTTAAAACAACTATAAAGACAGAATTTGTAGATTTTGGTTAAGTTATAAGGTTTATATGTTGCCTATTCATAGGGAAGAGAAAAGGCTCCACGTGGGAGTATGTGCACTTTTAAAACAGGCCAATAAAGATGCTGGAGGCCCTGTTCTCCAAGGGAAACTGGTGAATACAAAAGCTGGTAGCACTGGGCAGGCCCTGGCTGTATAAACAAATGTTGGACCAAAGATGCTAAAGGGCTCCTGCTTTTACAAGGAGAAGAGGAACTGAGAAACAGAAGGCCCAAAAGGACCAATGATGCATCTGGTAGTCGACGAAGGAGGCCAAGAATGGACAGTGTGAGCCCAAATGTGCACTCTGTGGGTTCAAGCATAATCTATGTGAGCCCAAGGGTATACCATATCAATGTCTGCTATCTGAGAGGTCCTAAGTTTGAGAGGTGATATAAAAATGGGATCTGGGGCTGTGCCCAGTGGCTCACATCTGTAATCCCAGCACTTTGAGAGGCCAAAGCAGGTGGATCATTTGAGGCTAGGCAAAACGTGACAAGACCCTGTCTCTACTAAAAATACAAAAATGAGCCTGGTGTGGTAGCACATGCCTATAATCCCAGTTACTCAGGAGGCTGAGGCATAAGAATCACTTGAACCCAGGAGGCAGAAGTTGCAATAAGCCAAGATCTCACCACTGCACTTCAACCTGGGAAGCAGAATGAAAAAAGGGATTTGAGGCAGGGGAGCCAGGTATACTCTAAATTCTACCTGGGTCCACCCACCTTCTTTCTCATGAGGCACCCAAGGGAAATACAAAGGCTCAAAAGTACCAAAATAAGACATTATTAGCTGAGGCTTTAATACTAAGATCTATTATAGAATTCCAATAAACTAGGTTAAAGCATGTTGAGGGCTTCCTTTTCCTGGTCAGAACAAGTTGTATAAGTAGTTAATGTTCCACTGTATTCAGGAAACCATTCCATCTGGGGCAGAAGTGCCCGGGGCTACTGGTGTCTGTGTGTGTCTTGGCTGTCCCTCTCCCAGGATCCTTCCCACTCTGGCTTCACCCAGCATCCAGTCCTCTCAATGTCTGCTGTCTGACAGGTCCTAAGTTTGAGAGGTGATATAAAATGTCCAAAAAAGGGTCCAAGGATGTCTCAGAAACCACAAGACTATAAGGAAGAAACTGAAGGAAGGAAGGTTTTAGTGCAGCTGAGGGAGGACTTTCTAATGGCCAGATCTCCAGGATGGAAGAGCTGCCTCTGAAGATCATGAGCTCTCTGTCTCTGGCAGGACAACTTTGGTTGGAAATGCTGTAGAAGGTTTACAGCCTCAAAAGAGAATAGACCTATTAGATCCTTCCATCTTAAAAAGCTATGATTCTTAGTCATTTCACCACTCCTGGCTTCAATTTCCTGATCTTTACAAGGACCCCTGAAACCCTTTTCTGCTCTGTGGTAATGGTAGACCCTTAGTAATGTTGCCACATATTCTGGTGCATCGTAGGTGAAGAGGACTAGAATGAATAAAACAATGAATAAACACATGTATTATTCTTACTGGTGCTTTACTTTAAGGAAAACCACTGGATTAACTGGTGAGGGGACATTGCAGGAGGGAATGAAATGGTAGCTCTGTATTGTCAATATTGGAGGTAAGATGCATATATCTTCCATTCTGCCTCATGTTTTATCAGTTCATGCTTTTCCCTTCAGAAATTGTGTGCCTGCACTTAGTATATAATCCAATTTCTCAACCAGCTTTAGGAGATGCCAAATATTTAATGACACCCCACCTAGAAACAATAAATACATTTGAATCAGTCTTAGACTCCTGGGGAAAGGGATGCTGAAAATTTGATGAAAGGGATTAATAAATTATAACCAGGCTATTAAGATGTGAATCACTAAAGGCTCCTGACACTCTTTTCCTCTCTCTAATTAGAATTAGGAAACAAATAAACAGACTCACCTCCTGGTACTCAGAATTCTGCCCCCAACTTTCTGAGGCCACTTTGTTGGTCTAGTTCATAGACTTTCATTTAGATATTAAGATGGCCTTTACTGACCAGCAATAAGGTTCTGAAAATCAATTCAGAGGTAGTGCATTGGCTCTCTAGGCCAGATGCTATGACCGTATTGATGAGATGCCATTCACACAGCTGGGGAAGGGGAATGTCAATTTGTGAGCCATAGGGTATCTTCCCAATCAAAGTGCTCCTGCTGATGGATTTCAGGGCCTGCTTTAAGCTATCACAGACCCAAGCTTCATGGAAGGAAGCATAGAGATTTTCTCATCCCATCTCTTTATTTGTAGACAGAAACTGAGGCCACAGGAGAGGAAGCAAGTTACCCAAAGTCATGCAACCTTTCATAACTAAGCTCACACAAGAGCCTGGATCTCCTGACCCCTGGACCACTATTATTTCTACACCTATTATGGGGGCCCAAATTCAACAGCTTTGTATTTTAATGTTCAATCATTACATCAGTGTTTTATAATACAGACATCAGAGCCAACTACTGGCGTTGGGAGACAATTCCATCACCTCTTGAATACAAGATGTAGACTTCTGATGTCATCCTCATTCAGTTTGGGTGCAGAAACTGACTCTCTCATTCATCTTTATATCCCAGAGCCTGGAACAATGCCAGTATTGAGGAGTCTTGGGGCAGAGGGAGCAGGGATTATTTAAATGAATGAATCATGAGAATTTATCTAAGTTCAGAACTTTTTTTTTCAGTGCATAGTGACTCAAAGCAAATCATGGAAAAATGCATTTTCCTCCAAATAATTCCTAAGTTCTGCTTCAACTTGATTTTCAACAAACATTTGTTCGGGTCTACTACATGCTAGGTACTAGATATAAAGAAATAAAACACAGCCCTATCCTCAGAAGCTCATGATCTAGTAAGAGAAACAGATGTCCTGGTGGTTACAATCCAGGGTGAGGGTATGCATGATAGACGTATATCAGAAGAGGAACACACAGACCAGAGGCAGGGGCACAGGTGACAGCTGAGCTGAATGTTGAAGTCAATTGCGGAAACGATGAGGAAAGGGGTTTTAGGCAAAGGGAATAACGTGTACTAAACACTAACATGAGATAGCTTGAGAAAGCTTGGCCGAGAATGCAGAAAGAATGCAACCAACAAATTTTAACATGTTGTACAAATGAAATTTAAAGTTGTTTGCTTCTCTGTTTGCTTTTCCAGAAGAGATCATTGGTGACTAGTGAAAGAAGCACTGGACTTGGAATAGGGATAACTTGAAAAAAATAATGGTTCCATTTATAGTTGCTAAGCTTATACCATATATCCCAGGCTCTTTATTAACAGTCACTGCATGATGGGAGAACTTTTACCTCGCTCCAGTCTGCAGATGGGGAGCTGATGTTCAGTAAGTACTAGCCTGTACTAGCATAATTGTTTTACTTCTCAGTCTTCTTAGCTGAGACCCAGGGATGTGGCATAATTGGATCACCACCTTAGACACAAGTATAAAGCCACCTTATCCTCTCTAATGGCAGGGATTTTCCTGCTGCCATAAAAAGCAGCAATCCCTCCCTCTTCCCTGAACTACCCCCATGATGATTCCTGCCAGAGCACCCAGGAATATCCCAGAACACTCTAAGACATTCATGGGAGAACACTGTCCCACCCACTTCCCTGCTCAGACACTTTTCAGCAAACTTTCCTCATGGGACTGGAAGCGTGCCCCCTCAAGTGTGTGAGTGTGTGTGTGTGTGTGTGTGTGGCGGGGGGCAGTCTCTTCCATTTTCCCAAGTATGTTCTCCCATCATCCCATCCACTCCTCTCTTCCTCATATACTTCCATATATTCAGAGCCACACCCGCCCCTATAGGTCAACAATTACCCAGTAACCTTAAAGTCCATGCCGGGTGCAATGGCTCATGCCTGTAATCCCAGCACTTTAGGAAGTCGAGGTGGGCGGATCATGGGAGGTCAGGAGTTCAAGACCAGCCTAAGGCAGGAGAATCACTTGAACCCAGGAGGTGGAGGTTGCAGGGAGCCGAGATTGTGCCATTGCACTCCAGCCTGGGCAACAAGAGCAAAACTCTATCTCAAAAAAAAAAAAAAGTCCAGCAGCATCACTTTTTCTAAAGTTGCTCCTTTTCTACGTCAAACACAGAATCACTCTCTCCTCTGGGTTTTCCATTCCTTTGAGGACTTCCCTGGCATTTGTCATAGCCCAGTTTACTCTGCATCCCACAAAAGACTGAGACTCATGGAAGGTAAGGATGCTTCCCAATTCTCTCAGTGTCCTCAACACCAGCTGGGTAAATGGTCAGCATCCCGGCTGTAAATGTTCTGAAATCCAGAGCAGATTCAAGCCCTGACTCTGCCACTTCCTAATGCTGGGCATGGCCTATGTTAAAGGCTGATGAAAAATGCGGACCTTGCCTCAAGAGGTCTCCATGCAGGCCCATGTGAGGCAAGAGGGTGCACCTTTATCTACTTCTTGCTCAGATAAGCTTCTGGTAGTCCCATGAGCCACCTTCATCTCCACCCATGCACAAGTGAGCAGGTGTTAATGGCATGTGATCAGGTGTTCCTGATCAGCCCACCACCCCTCCTATCTAGACACATCTTCACTGCAATCTGCAGAAAGTGCTTGTCATTTCTAGGGAGTGGATAGCGCCCTTCCCTATTTTCCTGCACATTTATTTTTTTCTCTCCTATTATATTCCTTTGGCCATTTTGATGAGATTTTGTACGCATGAAAATACAGTAAAATGCTTATGTTCAGATTTCTGTCTTGAACTCCATCAAAGTTTTTAAGTAGGTTGATACCTTTTAAGAAGCACTTCTGACTGAGGAACGCTCAATACTCTATTCTTTTTTCTTTTTTGACACAGAGTGGCACTCTGTCACCCAGGCTGGAGTGCAGTGATGCAATCACAGCTCACTGCAGCCTTGACCTCCTGGGCTCAGGTGGTCCTCCCACCTCAGCCTCTCAAGTTGCTGGGACTACAGCATGCAGCATCTCGCCTGGCTCATGTCTTTTTTATAGAGACGGGGTTTTGCCACATTGCCCAGGTTGGTCCAGACCTCCTGGGCTCAAGCAATCCTCCTGGCTTGGCCTCCCAAAGTGTTGGGATTACAGGCATGAGCCATTGAGCCCATCCTAATATTCTGACTCTTGATGCTAATTGGCTTCTTCTCTAAGCATTGGGGTTTTTTGCTTGTTTGCTTGTTTATTGAGATGGAGTTTTGCTCTTGTTGCCCAGGCTGGAATGCAGTGGCACGATCTCACTCACTGCAACCTCCACCTCCAAGGTTCAAATGATTCTCCTGCCTCAGCCTCCCGAGTAGCTGGGCTTACAGGTGCCTGCCACCACACCCGGCTTTTTTTGTATTTTTTTGCATTTTTAGTAGAGACAGGGTTTCACCATGTTGGCCAGGCTGGTCACGAACTCCTGATCTCAGGTGATCCACCCACCTCAGCCTCCTAAAGTGCTGGGATTACAGGTGTAAGCCCCACGCCCTGCCTAAGTATTGGGTTTGAATCCCAGCTCCTCCAGTTGCTAGCTGTGTGATCTTGAACCAATTATTTAGCCTCTTTGAGTCAGTTTTCTCATCTGTAAAATGGAAATAATGCCGCCTTTTTCACAGAGTGGTTATACCCTTAACAAATAACCACAAATTGCTCACAAGAGTTACTCAATTAATCACTGCCCCTCCCTGTGTTTAGGAGAGGCATAATGTGTTTACTACACACATCTTTCCTTCTAGATTACCTTTCTAATCCTCTGGAGAGGAAAAAGAATGGTCCAAACCCCACATTCCTCAGAAATATATTGAGTAAACTAATAATTCAAAGCATCTATTGGATTGGAAACTGAATTTTTTAGCTTAGTAAGATCAGTTTCACTGAAAAGTTTGGGCAACGAGTTGTGATGTGAACCTGCCACAGCTCACATCCACCTTCTATCCTCTAAACTGGTTTTTCCATATCAAATCTCCAAATTCAAATATCAGCAGTTTCCAAGCAAAAATATAAGGCAGAGCTCACACCTCCCAAATCTCAGCCACCACCAGGCCCAAGATGATCATTGAGAATGTTAATTGAATGCTGTAATTATAGTGAATGCGTAATAGGCATTTTGCACTGATGTTGTACACTGCCAAGAAAATATTTACTTGGCTAACTCAAGTCCACAACCAAGTCTGTTTTTTTTTTTTCACAACCGAAATAATGTTTTCATTTGGCACCACCAGATGACACACCAGTGTGAAGCGTCCTGGATGTTTCAGACGTGCTCAAGATGTCTCTTATGCTGTGTCCCCTTATAAGTCATCTGCCTCCTTTCTCCGCAGGACCTATACCTAAGCCTGTGTGGGTTCTTCCGTGTTCCTGTTTCCCTTTTAGGGAAATCTTTCTTGCTCAAGCCCTGAGGTGGTCTCTACTCCTCTCTCATTTTTCTCCAGATTTCACAGTATGGTTCATAGCTTGTGGTTTGGGGCTGTGCCCTTTTCCTTGTTTTACTAAAGAGGAAGAGTTTTATTTCTCTCTGTTTTATTCATGTTTGTTTTCAGTGTGTTTCTAAGGAGAAACAAGAACTACAAACACCTTTATGCTGCCATCTTTAGCCAGAAGTTCCAAAAGCCTTTTGAAACCCAAATCCTTTCATTTATGTTTTATCCTTCTGTATCGTGTATGCTTCTGTAAATGTCTTCAAGGCCTGCTATGAAATAAGGTGAGGCTATCTGTATATACATTTTTAAATGTCATGTTCTTCCACTTGCCCCTCTCTACACCTTGATTGCTGTTTATCTCTTTGGAGGTCTCCTCATCTTTAATTTTCTTCTTTGTCATTTCTTTCATCCGATCTGGAAACCCTTCTATCCCCTAAAAGTGCTCAAAGAGGTATTCTCTTTTGACCCCTTCTCCTCCTCTAGCCAGAATACACTTGCCAGATGTGTACTTAGTTCTCTCCCTTTGCAGCCAAATTGTATAGGTTCCTACAGAAGTTCCCTCATTGTCCATGTGCTCTGAATCTCCAAACCAAGCTTGTCCAGTCCGCAGCCTACAGGCTACATGCAGCCTAGGATGACTTTGAATGCAGCCCAGCATACATTTGTAAACATTCTTAAAACATTATGAGATTTTTCTGCAATGTATTTGTTTTAAGCTCCTCAGCTATCGTTAGTGTCAGTGTATTTTATGTGCGGCCCAAGACAATTCCTCATCCACTGTGGTCCAGGAAAGCCAAAAGATTGGACACCCCTGCCCTAAACAAAACAGCAGTGTGGTATGGCTCTCCCAAAACCCTCTCAACCACTGCTGTGGAAACCGCTGCTTTCTGGCCTTGATTGAAAGGGCTTTTGGGAGAGCTGCTTTTAGGCAGCCCATACTGTGTCCCTTGTCTGCAGACCTGCTGTATATTATCGAGATGAGCCCCCAGAAAGCTGAAGAGCCCCCTCATTCCTCCCACCACATCCCCCCTGGGGCCGCTGAGCAGTAGAAGCATGGCAGAAGCAACATCCTGCTCACCAGCGTTCCCACCTGCTTCCTGCACCTGTTTTCTTGGGTTCCTGATCCAAGGGGAAAGGAAAGATGATTCAACCTTGCATGTATGTTTATCCTGCTGGTGGAATGTCATTAAATATGGAAAATCATGCAAGTAAAGTTCCAAAGAAATGGATCACTGGATTGATGATCCCCTGGACTCATTGTGTTCATGGCTGAGAAATCTGGTTTCTCAAAAAAGATACTTTTGGCCAGGCGCGGCGGCTCACGCCTATAATCCTAGCACTTTGGGAGGCCAGGGAGAACAGATCACGAGGTCAGGAGATTGAGATCATCATGACCAATATAGTGAAACCCCATCTCTACTAAAATTACAAAAATTAGCCAGGCGTAATGGCACATGCCCTGTAATCCCAGCTCCTCGACAGGAGAATCACTTGAACCAGGGAGATGGAGGTTGCAGTGAGCCGAGATCTCCCCCACCACTGCACTCCAACCTGGTGACAGAGCGAGACTGCATGAGGCAGGAGAATGGCGTAAACCCGGGAGGCGGAGCTTGCAGTGAACCGAGATCTGGCCACTGCACTCCAGCCTGGGCGGCAGAGCGAGACTCCGTCTCAAAAAAAAAAAAAAAAAAAGTTACTTTCAGGAGCCTGAGGAATATGAGGGAGGATAAAGTCATGACCTGTCACTGATGTAAATAAAACAGGAGGTATAAGGCATGGGATTTACTGGCAATAGCTTCTGCTAAGAAGCTCTTATTCGCAAAATCCTTGAGAGGTACCTTTTATACTTTATTTCATTCAGTCTTTCCAATAATCCCACAAGCAATTACCCCCATTTTACGCACAAAGATATTAAGGATTCTTGTAGATAGTAGAAAAGACCAGAAGAGTATTTGATTACACTGTTTGGTGATTACTTGTTAAAAACAAAAATGTTTTAATATTTTACTTTGAATAGGTCTTCCATGAAGCTGCAAATTGAGAGGTGAGGCTGACCCTGCGCTTCATGTCTTTGAGCAATTTGAAGTTAGGAAACAGTCTCTCCTGCAGTGCTTTTGAGTATGGGAATAAAGCCTGCTTCTCTCCCAGGCCCACAGGCCTTCTTCCTAGGGTGAGCCCTTAGCATGGGCAGGTCAGCTACACAAGTTAAGATACCCAAAGGCATCACCATGGCTCCAGGTCTATCACTGTGTGTGTGAATATGACTGAATAGTACTTCCCAACTATACCAAAGATCACAAGACTTTTGAACTAGAAAGGCTGTTAGAGATTCTAACCCCTGCATTTTAAAGAGATTGCAACTGAGACCTAAGCTGGTAAAGTGCTTTACTCCATTTATGTTTTTTTAACTGTGTAAGGACAAAAAGTCAGTATCATAACAAAATAAATCTCCTCCTTCACGTTTTCATAACCTTCTCTAATATTGAAAAGGAAAAAAGAGAAAATAGTCCATAAATGCAGCTCCAAGACAGATGCCTACAGTCTGCAGGGAGGAGGAAAAAGAAGAGTGTACTGAGGTGTGAGGCTAAGAGGGAGGTGAAGAGAGAGCACTGACGAGAGAAAGGGCCAGGGAGAAGCAGAGATGACCTTGGCAGTCCAAAGAGTTCCATATTCCAAGGATGCAAGGAAGACCTCATTTATTTATTTTGCAAATTAAGTTAGAACTGTTTCCTGGTCCATCCACCAAAGGCAGAAGAGAACACTATCTTACTCTCATTACTCCCTCGCCTCCCACAGATTGTACAAAAACCTCAAGGGCTTACACATTTTGAAAATGTTGTTAGGCAGGAAAAGCCCCCTGCAGCTCTCAGCTGGAGTGACCATGACTGTTCCTACTCCTGCATGGACACTGAAATTAGTCGCCCGTCATGCATCCAGTGCCCCAACCATTGATCCAGGGAGCTCACCGCCCATCCAGTGCCCCCGACACTCATTCAGTGACCCCCTCCATTTAATCTGCATCCCCCACTATGCAGTGCCCCTACCATTCATCCAGTGGTTCCCACCATCCATCCAGTGACCCTTGCCATTCATCTAGTACTCCTCATCTTCCATCCGTGCCCCCCTGTTCATCCAATGGACCCCACCATCCGTCTAGTGCTCTCACCATCTATCCAGTGCCCCAACCATCCATCCAGTGACTCCCCATCCACCCAGTGTCCCCACCATCCACCCAGTGACTCCACTGCCCATACAATACCTCCCATACCCATTCAGTGTCCCTTTCATTTATCCAGTATCCCCCATTATATAGTGGCCTGCTATCCACCCATTGACTCCCACCATTCACCCAGTGCCCCTCACCTTCCATCCAGTGTCCCCACCATCCATCCAGTGACCCTCATTGTTCATCTAGTGCGGTCACCATCCATCTAGTAACCCCACCATCCACCCAGTGACCTCACCATCCATCCAGTGACCTCACCATCCATCCAGTGACCCCACC
>NW_012100110.1:121536-122943 GCF_000951045.1 Mandrillus leucophaeus | reverse complement strand
CACCATCCATCCAGTGACCCCACCATCCATCCAGTGGCCCCACCATCCACCCAGTGACCCTCATTGCTCATCTAGTGTTGTCACCATCCATCTAGTAATCCCACCATCCACCCAGTGACCCTCATTGCTCATCTAGTGTTGTCACCATCCATCTAGTAACCCCACCATCCACCCAGTGACCTCACCATCCATCCAGTGATTCCACTATCCATCCAGTGACCTCACCATCCATCCAGTGACTCCACCATCCATCCAGTGACCTCACCATCCATCCAGTGATCCCACCGTCCATCCAGTGACCCCACCATCCATCCAGTGACCCTCGTTGTTCATCTAGTGCTCTCACCGTCCATCTAGTAACCCCACCATCCACCCAGTGACCCCACCATCCACCCAGTGACCTCACCATCCATCCAGTGACTCCATTATTCAACCAGTGACCCCACCATCCATCCAGTGACCTCATTATCCATCCAGTGACTCCACCATCCATCCAGTGACTCCACCATCCATCCAATGGCTTCACTATCCATCCAGTCACCCCACCATCCATCCAGTGACCTCACCATCCATCCAGTGACCCCACCGTCCATCCAGTGACCCCACCATCCATCCAGTGACCCCACCATCCATCCAGTGACCCCACCATCCACCCAGTGACCTCACCATCCGTCCAGTGACTCTGCTATCCATCCAGTGACCCCACTATCCTCCCAGTGACCCCACCATCCACCCAGTGACCTCACCATCCATCCAGTGACTTCACTATCCACCCAGTGACCCCACCATCCATCCAGTGACTTCACTATCCATCCAGTGACCCCACCATCCATCCAGTGACTCCACCATCCATCTAGTGATTCCATCATCCATCCAGTGACCTCATCATCCATCCAGTGACCCTCATTGTTCATCTAGTGCTCTCACCATCCATCTAGTAACCCCACCATCTATCCAGTGACCCCACCACCCATCCAGTGACTTCACTATCCACCCAGTGACTCCACCATCCATCCAGTGACTCCACCACCCATCCAGTGACCTCACCATCCATCCAGCGACCTCACCATCCATCCAGTGACTCCACTATCCATCCAGTGACTCCACTATCCACCCAGTGACCTCACCATCCATCCAGTGACTCCACCATCCATCCAGTGACTCCACCATCCATCCAGTGACCCCACCATCCATCCAGTGACTTCACTATCCATCCAGTGATGCCACCATCCATCCAGTGACCCCACCGTCCATCCAGTGACCTCACCGTCCATCCAATGACTTCACCATTCATCCACTGACCCCACCATCCATCCGGTGACCCCACTGTCCATCCAGTGACCTCACCATCCATCCAGTGACTTCACCATCCATCCAGTGACCCCACCATCCATCCAGTGACCCCAC
>NW_012100110.1:96679-120861 GCF_000951045.1 Mandrillus leucophaeus | reverse complement strand
TCCATCCAGTGACCTCACCATCCATCCAGTGACCCCACCGTCCATCCAGTGACCCCACCATCCATCCAGTGACCCCACCATCCATCCAGTGACCCTCGTTGTTCATCTAGTGCTCTCACTGTCCATCTAGTAACCCCACCATCCACCCAGTGACCCTACCATCCACCCAGTGACCTCACCATCCATCCAGTGACTCCACTATCCATCCAGTGACCCCACCATCCATACAGTGACCTCATCATCCATCCAGTGACCCCACCATCCGTCCAGTGACTCCACCATCCATCCAGTGACCCCACCATCCATCCAGTGACCCCACCATCCATCCAGTAACCCCACCGTCCATCCAATGACCCACCACCCATCCAGTGACTCCACCGCCCATCCAGTGACTCCACTATCCACCCAGTGACCTCACCATCCATCCAGTGACCCCACCACCCATCCAGTGACCCCATCACCCATCCAGTGACCCCACCATCCATCCAGTGACTTCACCATCCATCCAGTGACCCCACCATCTATCCAGTGACCCCACCACCCATCCAGTGACCCCACCATTCATCCAGTGCCCCCCACATTTATCCAGTGCCCACTCCATCTGTCCAGTATCCCCCACTGTGCAGTGCCCCTATGACCCATCCAGTGCCCCCCACATCCATCCAGTGCTCCTTCCATCTACTAGTATATCCCACTACGCAGTGTCCCCACCATCCATCCAGAGCCTCTACCATCTATCCAGTGCCAGCATGATCCATACCATGCACACCCGCTGTCTAGTGCTGCTACTATTTCCTGCAGAAGAGTCTAGCTTGCCCAGTGTCTAAAAGCCAAAACTGGCCTTTAAGAAAAGGTCATAACTTTTAGTACCCTGTCTTTTCATGTACTGTCATGCCCTATAGCCCCAAAGATGCAATGCTACAGCTGGTTCAGTCATCTACCCATTTTGAAATCTGCATTCACCTCCTCTTGAATCCACTGGGGGTCAGACTACTTACCTCTTCAATCCCACTAAACTTTGGGATGTCCTGCTTTTCTCCCACAGCTGTGCTTGTGAGTCTATCAGAGAAATCTCAGACCTCAGAAACACAAAGCCCAACCCAGGTGAAACAGTTTTCTTTATTTATTTTTCTTTTTTAACAAGGCATTTTTTAGGCACCTGGTAGATGCCAGGCATTATTGATATGCTATTCAATATTCACCACAATGTTTTGCTGTTCTTAGAAGATCTAAGCCTCAGCAATGTATCCAGGTTCACTCAGCTATAGCTGAGATTCAAGTTCAAATAGAAATCCCCAATGACTGGGTTTGAAGCAGCACATTCTGCCTTCACTCTTGCTAAATTTTGTGAACCATAGAATCATAGAGTTGACAAGGTAGGCTTCATCGAGACCAGTTGCCCTGAAGATATAGCATTGCTGGTATATAGTCTCCCCAAATATAGTGGAGAATTGGGCACTGTTGTCATTTGAGGAGCTTCTATAGCATTGACTGAAATCTACCGTCCTTCAGTTTCTGCTGCATGTCCTTGCTTGGGGCCACATTCAACCAACCCAATCCCTTCTTCCTCTAATAGCACTTCAAGGTTTGAATGGAAGGCCTCTGTCTTCCTCTATGTCTTTTGCAGCCTAATCATCACTAGTTTCTTCTAGCTTTTTTTTTCATCCATGGCTGGTTTCACTCTCCGCCTTTCAATTCTTGTGTGAAGCTGGATCATCAGGGAATTTTGAAAGAAGTATCAACTACTATCAATGAATCACTGGGCATTTGTGTTGAATAAATCCTCATCCCACTCTTTGATAGACTCTACAAAGTGCTGGAGACATTTGATGATTGCGTGATTTAGAAATATTCTTGAAAAACCTGCCCAGTGAGTAACGAGGTGTTTACCTGTAATTACCTCAGAACAAAGGTTAAGCACTTTGGAATATTAAAATTTTGAAAATTTGCAAGAGGGGAAATATGAGAACATCTGTTCTTTAAAATCCCTGTAAAATATTCATGTACAAATAACTTTAAAATACCAAATACTGAATTTCTTTAGAGTCATTTGGGTATGTGAGTTCAGGAAGTCTCAGCTGGGAAGAGAGAGAAATTTTCCTAAGAGTTCTTCCTGAATCTTTTTATTTTACAATTTTCTTTATAATACTACACCTTTCCTCAGGGATTATTGCCATGATATTTAAATAGGGTTTTTTGTAATAAGGGTTTTTAAAAATAGATTTTTCTTGGCAAGGGAGAGGAGTTCTCTTGGAACTGTTCTAGTCTCTGAGATAAACATTATGTAAAGGAGTGTTTATGCCATGAACCCAGAGATTCACCTGAAGCACTGTCATGCCCTCTACAGAGCATTTTCACATTCATGAGTTTCATTCCAGCCTCCAATATAGGCAGGCACTCAAGAGGCCCCCGGTTCTTGGATGTTTTGCATCCTTTCCAATGCTTGTGTTACTCTCCATTTAAGGAGCCTCACAGTGACTTTTCAGTAAGGTTGAGATAGAATTCTCTCAGATACAAAAGGACCTCCAGCCTTCTTTTATATGCAATTCTGGATGGCAGTGTTTGGAAACATAGCCCAGATTCTACTGAAAGATGAATTGCTGACCTAATCGACTTTATAAAATTTACGATATCCAAATAAGATTGCAAAAATTTAGGCAGAAAATTTTCCAATTAAATTTGAATTCTAGATAAACAAGCGATCTTTAGTAAGTATGTCCCAAATAATGTATTCAATCTTTCAATCTGGCATCCCTATGCCCAAACTCAGTGTCAACTGCCCAATGTTCATTTCACTAATGAGCTTTAGAAAATTCTTCATTATGTGTAATAGAGATTTGGAAAAACTGCATCTATTTTTTAAATCTCTATTAAAGGCGTTACAAATCATTTCTTGACAAAAGAAATAAGTGCCAATTGAGGCATATGGCCAGTCTCATCCAATGTATGTGCCTTGCACGAAATTGGAATCTGGGCTTCCACTCATTTCTTAAGAGCTGATAATTAGGGGAAACCACAAATGAGCTCAAAACAAAAAAAGATGAAAGGGTAAGGAAATGATCTCAGCACCCGAAGAATGGTAAGGAGGTCAGAGATCTTGCGTTTTAGTCACTGTTGTTTCCCCCCACATCTAACACTGTGTCTAATGCACAGTAAATGCCTGTACAATAATGTATAGATGAACAAATGAATGAGTAATATGCTCGAAGCCTCTTTTTTAAGCCACAGCTGCAGTATATCTAAGGGCCTTTCAGATCTCATTGTTGCCTTAGGCTCTAAAATAAGAGACTAATTAGGCTTTAAAATGTGTGTCAGTATGAGTGACTGAGTTTTGATACAAAACAAATTTCTCTTTCCTAAATGGGACTCTGCTTCTTACCTGAGATAAAATAGGTAAAATAGACTGAAGTTTAAACGTGAAGCTGTGTAAGTATTCCCAGTATAGACATTCATGATGAAATAGTTTCAAAAACATTAACCACCACCAACACCCCCACCTGACATACAATTCCCTGTGAAGGAGGGATACTCCATGTGGAAATGTTAAAGTGTACAGCAGGGCGCCAGGGACAAGCAAATCTTAATGGAAGGAATGGAACAAAGTGGAGCGAATCTGGTATGTGACAGTACAGGATGCGACTAGGTCAGACTGGTCCATCTGATGAACATAAGGAATTGAATTGTATTGTATTTGTTTGGAAATGCATTACCTATTCATCCTTATTCAAAAATAGACAAGAAGTGACATAACCCAAAATACATGTGCAAGTATAATTTAAAAGATTAAGAAGGGACAACCCATTAGATATTTGAAGTCAACTGATCTGTTGCCTTGAGGTCTTTTTTAAGGCTAAAATATACAGCTTCTTCAACTATTCTCTGTACATCGTGGTGTCAATACACCTCTATTCTTTGTCAGTACCTGAACACACTTGTGCTTATAAATGACCCACTTATCATGTGAAACAAAAACCTGGCCACAGACCAATGGAAAACTGGAAGATCACCCTCCTTGTTCTAGGCCCCATACCGCTCAATGCTACCTACTTTGTGTGGCAAAAAGGTGACACCTACTGTGTCACCTTTTTATTAGGATGGTGCAAAACTAATCATGGTTATCATCAGGAACTTTACAGGAAAAAGTAATGGCGAAAACCGCAATTACTTTTGCACCAATCTAATAGCAAGAACTCCAGCTGTATAAAAGGTTTACTTTATGTTATTGATGCTTATTATTGAATGAGTGTAAAAGCTAATGTGTCAAGATATCATTTTAAAGTATTTTAATGTGTTTTTTTCTCTCACTTTTTTTGAACATCAAATATATCCTTTTCAGCCAGAGGTTCATTGTCTTGAGGAGACGAAGGATTTTTAGAGCTGGAGTGCAAAGAGAAAGATGTCAGTTTAACCTTTAACTTCCAAATTAGGATCTTAAAACTGTGAAAATCAAGAATTTCATTCTCAAAAACAAAGTTTTCTTGGGAGAAGAAAAGATTTATGGTATGGTACTTTTTCATAAACTTCTGAGCAGGTAGAATGCAGGATATGAGTAAGAGTAGGAAATAAACACACTTCCTAGATAGAAGGAGAGTGTTGGGAGATGGGGAGAATAGAACAAGAGAATTGAGACTTGGCTGTGGTCCTTTCCTCACACATTCATATATCCCAGAGCCAAGTCTACCCCTTCCTCCCCTCTCCTTAGCCAGGTGTCTGGGACTTGGTGGCCCCAAATGACATCATGGTTTTAGAGGGTGGGTACCTGGTTGTGCTTCTTCCAGATGCTCACTGGCCCTTGCAGAGGGGACTTGTCCTGTTGCTCTTTGGGTGCTGATCTCTACCCAAACTGCGTGCACTATTGATGCTCATTGTGTGTGCCTTGGTCTCCAATTACAAGCTCACCCCTCTCAGAGAGCTCTTCAACCTGACTCGAGGCCTGTTACACTCTACTGGCCTTTCCAGCATCCCTGAGTTCCCCCCAGCAGAGCTCAAGAGACTATCTCGATCTCCTCGGAAGCACATGCAGGTGAGGATTGCTGGAAGGGGTGATGTGATACTATCCTTGCTCTCAGTACCTGAACACATTGCACCTGCGCGTCTCCTCTACCGTGGCTGGCCCATGGAGCTCAAGACACCTACAAGGCCATGTTCCCCTAAGATTCCTGATAATCACTGGGGCAAATCTCCACACCTTTAGTTCTGGGGTTACAAACCTGTCTGGGGTTCTCCATCAATCACCCTGGCTTTTAATTAAACAATATTAATTACCTAACTTAAGTATGATATACATTTAAGTATGGCTTAAGTGTACAGTTGGATGGATTTTCACATCCACTTAGGCCAGGAAATAGACTATCACTAGAAAGCCCCTCATGCCCCTCCCATTTATCAATACACCCTTCCCAAAGCACCACTACTCTGCCTTCTATTGCTGTAGATTACTTTTGCTTACTTTTAAACTTTATACAACATGTATTGTTTTGTGTCTGGTTTCTTTCACTTAATATTGCATCTATGTTTTTACCTGTAGCTATAGTTCATCCGTTTTCATTGTCGAAGAGTATTCTATTGACTAAATGAACCACAATTTCTTTATTTTCCCTACAACTGATGATGGATATTTGAGTTATTTACAGTTTGTTTGGTTCTTTTTGACTCCTTAATATAAAATGAGAGTTTACTGTTTTTGACTATTACAAGTAATGCTGCTGTGAACATTCCGGGTGTTGTTTTATGAAACCCATATATACACATTTCTGTTAGGGTATCCTAAAAGTGACATTGCTACTGGGTCATCAGCTATGTGCATGTTCAGCTTTGGTAGTTACTGACAAACTACCAAGATGGTTGTATTACTTTGACCTTTGGAAGTTACCATTTTTCCCTTTGATTGAATATCAGTAATTTTAAATACCAATAATTTTAAATGGTTTAACCCCCAAATTTACATTCTACCAGCAATGTTTGAGAGTTTTAGTAGTGCCACATCCTCACCAACATGTGATACTCCTAATGTTTTAGATTTAGCCATTCTAGTGAATATGTCACATCGTCTCTTTGTAATTTTAATATCTGTTCTCCTGATGATTGATGAATAACCCTGAGCCCTTTTTCACATTTATTGGCCATTTGGATATCTTCTCTTCTGAAGTTTTGTTCAAGGTTTTTAATATTTTTTAAACATTGCATTGTCTATCTTTTTCTAACCGTACATATTTCTTTAATATTGTGGACACAAGTTGATTGTCAAATACATGTTTTGCAAATATCTTTTCCCATTCAGTGGTTTGCTTTTCACTCTCTTAATAGTGTATGTGATGACAGAAATTTGGTTTTGGTTTTTTGGTTTTTTGTTTGGTTTCGTTTTGTTTTGAAACAGAGTTTTGCTCTTGTTGTCCAGGTTGGAGTGCAGTGGCATGATCTTGGCTCACCACAACCTCTGCCTCCCAGGTTCAAGCGATTCTCCCACCTCAGCCTCCCGAGTAGCTGGGATTACAGGCCCCTGCCACCACACTCGGCTAATTTTGGATTTTTTAGTAGAGATGGGGTTTCTCCTTGTTGGTCACTCTGGTCTCGAACTCCCAACCTCAGATGACCCGCCTGCCTCGGCCTCCCAAAGTGCTGGGATTACAGGCGTGAGCCACCGTGCCCAGCCTCGACAGAAGTTCTTAGTTTTAATATAGTCCAACATCCTACTATTCTCCTTTCTGTTCAGTGCTACTTCCACCCTAATGTTGAAGAGCTCTCAGTCTACCCCAAAGTCATCACTCTATTCTCGTGTGTTATCCTCTAGAAGCTTTATAATTTTAACTGTCACATTTATAGCTATAATCCACTTGGAGTTGATTTTGCATAAGGTGTGAAGTAGATGACAAGATTCATATTTTTTCCATATGGATACCCAGTTGACCCAGAATCATTTATTAAAAAGACCAATCTTTTCTCACTACATTGCAATGTCCCCTTTGTCATAAATAAGGTGACTGTACATGTGTAAGTCTATCTCTGGCCTTTCTATTCTATCCCACTGGGTTGTCTGTCTCTCTCTGTACCAATACGATGCTCTTATAATTACTGCAGCTTTATCTGGTAGTGTAAGTCTTCCAATTTTGTTCTTCAAGATTGCCTTAGGAATCTGGGCCCTCTGTGTCTCCAAATAATTTTTGGAAGCAGCTTATTAATTTCCCTACACACAGACACAAATCTACTAAAATTTTGATTAGGCTTATAATAATCTATAAATTAATTTGAAAGAAGTGATAATATGGAGTCTTCTAATCCATGAAAGTGGAATAGGCCTCCATTTGTTTAGTTTATCTTATGAAGCAGTAAATGCTTCAAGAGGAAAATCTATGCAGAACGCTAGGCTCATCTCAGTGGATTTCCCTTCTTTCCATGATCTTGACCCTTTAATCAGTAGTTTATCAATGCCTTCAAATAGGTAATTTTTCCCTAGTTTAGGGGTATTTCTTTTTGGAAGGGAATTGTTCTGACACAAGTGGAGGTGAGTATAAGATGAAAAGTAGGAGTAGAGTAAGTTAGGACTCTGGTACTCAACAGAGGTGAGCTCAGATCCAAGTTTTGCTATTTACTGTATCTGTGACCTTAGCAGTCCTCAATTTCCTTTAAAAACACCAGATTAAAGGCACAGAGGTGGCCGGGCATGGTGGCTCACGCCTGTAATCATGGCACTTTGGGAGGCCGAGGCAGGCGGATCACAAGGTCAGGAGTTTGAGACCCGCCTGGTCAACATAGTGAAACTCTGTCACTACTAAAAAAATACAAAAAATTAGCCGGGCGTGGTGACGGGCACCTATAATCCCAGTTACTCAGGAGGCTGAGGCAGGAGACTCGCTTGAACCTGGGAGGCAGAGGTTGCAGTGAGCCGAGATCGCGCCATTGCACTCCAGCCCAGGCAACAGTGTGAGACTAAGACTCCATTTCAAAAAAAAAAAAAAAAAAAGCACAGAGGTGGCTAGGCACAGTGGCTCGTGCCTGTAATCCTAGCACTTTGGGAGGCCAAGGCAGGTGAACTTTTTGAGGCCAGGAGTTCGAGACCAGCCTGGGTAACGTAGCAAAACCCGGTCTCTACTAAAAATATAAAAATTAGCCAGGTTTGGTGGTGTTCTGTAGTCCCAGCTACTTGGGAGGCTGAGGCATGAGAATCACTTGAACCCGGGAGGCAGAGGCTGCAGTGAACCGAGATTGCAGCACTGCACTCCAGCCTGGACGACAGAGCAAGACTCTATTTTTTCAAAAAATTTAAAGAAAAGCACAGAGGTGGAAGATAATGGGGTGTATTCAGGAATAGCTGTTTGAGCAAAGAATAATGGGAGAGAAAATGAGAAATGCAAGAAGTCCACATAATAGTGACAATTGGTTGTATGTTCACTGGGCACCAGGCAGACTGCTATGAGACACTGGTGTCCTCACTCCACAGGTGAAGAATCTAAGATTTAAAGAGTCACATCCCAGGTTTCAGGTAATACCAAAAAGTGATGCAGGCGGGATTTCAATCCAGGCAGCCTGATTTAGGATATTTGCTTCTAGCCAGAGACTTCAGCAGTGGACTACGAAGTTTAAACTTAGTTTTACATTCACTAGAGACCTATCAGATTTCTTTAAGGTTGGAATAATATATGAATTAGGAAGGTAACACTGACCATGCTTGAAAGGTGAATCAATCTCTCAACATAGTTTTTGTATTTAGGTTTCTATGTCCTTGTCCAGTATTGCTTAAACAAAATAGTATCTTTAAAACTTCTACAATAGTAAGTTATGTATCTAAAGAGACCCAAACGTTATCCATTTTCTTGGTTTTATTTTTCTGTCTTGAATTCTGGGTTCGTAATTTTTACCAAAAAAACCCTGCTGCTTCGTAAGAAATGGATATGTGTGACATATCTTCTATGTATATTTATGTTCCTTTCTGACCTATTTCCACATGTTTGAGATTGCTAATTAGCTATCTTGATTTCATGTTTATTATTATTATTACTTTTTAATTGTTGGAAAAAAGTCTCTCAATAGCATGATCTTGTCAATACTTCTGTGCCTGTCTTCTGGCATGGGGGATTTTAGGTGCTACAGATTTTTTTTTTTTTTTTTTTTTTGAGATGGAGTCTTGCTCAGTTGCCAAGGTTGGAGTGCAATGGCGTGATCTCCGCTCACTGCATCTGCCTCCCAGGTTCAAGCAATTTTACTGTCTCAGCCTCCCAAATAGCTGGGATTACAGGCACCTGCCATTGTGCCCGGCTAATTATTGTATTTTCAGTAGAGACGGGATTTCGCCATTTGGCCGGGTTGGTCTTGAACTCCTGACCTCAGGTGATCTGACCACCTCGGCCTCCCAAAGTGCTGGGATTATAGGCATGAGCCACCGTGGCTGCCCCAGATATTTTTAATGAATTATTTTCATTTCTCTGGTTGTGAAAATAGTATGCATTTTTAGCTTATTTTATGTGAACACCATCTTTTGGTGATTAATTCTTAATCTATTATTAGCTTTTTCTTTTTCTTTGTTGTTGTCCCATTTGTTCTTTTCATTAAAACCTCATTGTTGTCTGCCTTTTGGCAGAGACATTTTAGCTTTGCATATTCTAAGTAGGTGATATTATCTAATGTTATTTCTTACATACTTATATACTGCATACATTTATTACCTCTAAACAATCGGACCAATATTGTTGTCTTCTTTTTTTTTTTTTTTCTTTTCATTCCTGTTGTCTTAGGCTTGATGTTGAAACCCTCTGTTAACTTATAATGCTAGTTTCACTGTTTGCTACTTAATTTGCTTGCTTCTCAGAATATTTGCCTGGCTTGTGAATTTAATGGATTAGTTGTCTCTTGGGTCTATTATTAAAGTGATTTTTTTAATCGGTTGATGATGAGCATTTTCAACATGATTTTATATGCTCTACAATAATAATGAAAACAATAATAGCAACAATAATAAATTTGAGTGTTTATTATGGTTCTGGCTCTGTACTAAATGCCCTGCAGACATCACCTCAATTAATCTTCCTAAAATAAGTATTATTAGTCCATTTACTATATGACAATACTAAACCAGCCACTAACTGGCGGAGTGCGATTCAAACCCAGGTCTTTCCAACTCCAAAGCCTGTGTCTGCTATATTTCACATTAGCCTCATGTGATGCAGTGGCTTTTCAATAACACTGAAAATTTGGCTGAGCCCATCCTCTCTGGTCTTTGATTTCATTTTTAGTGACTTCCTCTGTATTCAGTTTTGCCATATAAAACCCAACATTTGCTGGGCATGGTGGTCCATGCCTGTAATCCCAGCACTTTGGGAGGCTGAGGCAGGAGGATCACTTGAGCCCAGGAGTTCAAGAGAACCGTGGGCAACATAGTGAGACCCCTTCTCTAAAAAAAGAAAAAAAAAGAATAAAACCCAACCTTTCTTTCAAGCCAATAAAATAAAAAGCCTAGTAGAAATCTTATTGCAAGAATTAAAATGAAAATTCAGATTTTCCCGTTATACTTGAGCTATATTTTAAAATCCACACAATATATTGACTTCCCTGGTTTTAAAATTATTTCTGAAATTTCTTAGCATACGTACTTGGCTTTCCTTTGAATGTTTCTCTGTGCTGTTTGGTATGTAGGTGCCTGTAGATTTAGTTAACCATGAAGAGAGTTGCTATTTGTTATTGTTTTGATGGAAGCTCTTATTCTGCCTTCTGGAAGCAAAGGAGAATGGGACAAGAACCTGATGTAACACGTGTCCCAACCCCTGGTCTTGCGCTACACACGCCCCCAATAAAAAAGCGGTGTTCTCAGAGGACCATCTGGAAAAGGTGGCCCTGCTCACCTGGGCCCTCAGTCTCCTGGGAGAGGCCACCCACATCTGCATCCACATGTTGACTGCCCCTTTGCTCCTGTGCAGTCTGCTGCTAGCCAGAGCCTGGATTTCTGTAGAGAAAACCTCTTCCTTGTCTTCTTGGTCAAGAGAGAGGTTCCCCATGGCTGAGCATTGGGCTGTTAGCATGGCTAAACTTCATCCTCTTGGTTTAGGTCAGTTGTCCCTGTCCAATGGTTTAGCCATGACTCTTTTTTTTGTCTCATCTTTGAAACTCTAAAACACACTTTTTTACCTCTTCACCTACACCTTATTTATAATGATTAACAGGTCCAAAGATGGAGTTTGGAGTCATAGAAAAATTTTCCCTACAGGTTTACCCTGAGTAATGAACAGGTTATGGATTCGTTTGTGCTTTAGAAAAAGCATCCAGCTCTTAAAAAAAATTATCCAGATGACTTGCTGATGCCAAGATATAGAGATTTGGCAGCGCCTCTCTGTCAGTCCACAAAAACAAAAAGAAACAGTATTTATTTGCTAAGGCTTAGTAGAACCAGCTGATCCAGGAATCACAAGTGTGGATTCGTATAGATCATCATGCCTGGTAACCTGTGGTAGAAGTTTTTCAGGATTGCTTGCTTGTCTTTTAGAGAGGTGACATGGTATAGTGGAGCCACCAGAGAGAGTTTTAATTGTATTTAACTATGTCTCCACATCAACATATGTGGGTTTAATTCCTAGATCCTCACCAACTGTCATAAAGTTTTTTATAAACCTAAGCTTCCGCTATTACAAAGTGTGGAAAATATGACTTACCTCCTAGGGTTCTTATGCACCAGATAGCTTAACCCATGGAAAGTTTGCAGTGCCAGTTTCCTGGAGCTGACCCTTCATCACTTTTCATTTTTTAATTTCTTACTTCCTTTTTTATACTGTCAAAACTTCATGTTCTTTCACTTTTCAGATGCACATGATCTTTTATAGTGTGTAGTCTTTCAGGGAGATTTGACTCTCCAATGACTCAGAATCACTGAGCCCACCTCCCCGCACTTTTCTAGTACACTAAGGTGAAATGTAATTAGGCTGGGAGACTTGAATCCACTCCTATCTCTTCTTTGGTCTCAGGTTTCCAATCCCTTCTAATTAAATTTGCCCGATCCTTCCCAGTTGACATCTCCTTCTCAAAGGAGAGACTGGACACAGAATGGAAAGTAGTTTTGTTTTGGTCTCTTTTACTTAGAGTTGTGGACCATCTGACCTTTATCCCAATCCCAGCAGCTAGGTGGACATCATGGTAGGATTTCCCATGCAGCCTGCTAATCTCCTTCCCCAAGAAAGGCAGCACATGCCCTAGTCAACCTTAGTCTTGGCTGTTAGGCCACTGGGTTTATGGGAATGGAGGCCTCTAAAGGAACAGGTACACTCAAACTCTCCACCCCTTTACAGCTCTCTCCTTGCTTTTCTCCAAGAGAAGTGGATTCTGAGCTGCAAGTTCAGATTCCAGGGCCCTGACTGGGTCATGTGTACCTGTGGGAAAGGCCCCTGAGTAATTCACGATCACGCCTATTGGAGTGTGGCTCACCCCTTCTATTTGTTCTTTTTCATGAACTTGGTGACGAGAGCACCAGAGTCTTCTTCATGGGAGGATATATGATCCTGCAGTTCACTCTCTCTTTCTGATGAGTATTCTTTGACCTTTGCCATGGTCTGAATGTTTCTGTGATCTGAATTCATGTGTTGAAATCCTAACTCCCAAGGCGATGGTATTAGGAAGTGGGGTCTTTGAAAGGTGATTTGGCCGTGGGAGTAGAGTCCTCATGAATGAGATTAGTGTCTTATAAAAGAGGTCCTGGGAAGACCTTCACTCCTTCTAGCACATAAAGACACAGTAATAAGGCACAATCTATGAACCAGGAAACAGGTCATCACTAGACATGAAATCTACTGGCACCTTGTGCCTCTTAGCCTCCAGAACTGTGAGATATAAATTTCTATTGTTGATAAACCACCCAGTTTATAGTATTTGGTTATAGCAGCCTGAAGAGGCTAAGACAGCCTCTGATTTCCTGAGACTGGCACGGACTGGTCATATGACTTGAGTTTAGGCTTCATTACTGAGAGAAGCCCCCCTTAAACTTTGGACCTCACTCACACTCTCAGCCAAGTTTACCAGAGCTTCTCTTTATAGTTTGGGCACAAGCTCAGTAAGAATATGCTGCTTTGGTATGCCGTAGTCCCTCAGATACCTCTTTGGGGACCTCTTAAGATGGAGTGGTGAGCAATATTCAGGCATTTCTGGGTCTTCTGGACATGAGACACGCCAGCACCCATTCTGGCATTTAGCTGAAGACAGCCTTTGTGGTTTTTTTCTGTTCATTTTAGCAAATCTCAGATTCAGTAGAGTTGTATCCTCTATGGCATGACCTTCTAAATCTCTGCTGTTGTCTTATTTTTGGCTGTTTCAGTTTCTGCTTCCATCTGTGTTCAAAAGCCTTGTAAAATATGTGTCTGTCAGAAAGACCTCAGGGCTGCTATACTAATATTAGAGGCCACTAGTATTAGAAGAGTTCAAGCAGAAAGGATCACCATCCACTATTAACCTTTAACTTTCTTGGTATCTCTTCCCTCTGTATGTATCTCTCAGTATGTCTATGTATCCCTGCATCTGTCACTCTCTCCCATCCAACAATTCTGCCTGGACCATTTTTACCACCATTGCTGCTAGTCCTCCTAGCTCTTCCAGTTGAAAGGTAAACATTTTCTCTTTCCCTGTAATTCATATAAGTCTTCTCATGACTCCTTCAACTCAACAAGCTCCTTCCTGCCTCAGGACCTTTGCACATGCTTCTCCTCATCTGGAACCTCTCTGCCCTCTGCCTCCATCAGCAACATCATTTCCCCAGGGCAGCCTGACTCTTCCTCCAGCTTCTCTCTCCTCCCATTCTTCAAGTCTCAGCTTGCATATCATTTTCTTAAAAGGGCTTTTCTGACCAGACCTCCCCTCCCCTAGTCCAAGCTATATCCTCCATGACCTTCTCAATCACATCACTTATTTTCCTCTGTACCGTCAATCACATTTCTAATTATAAGCATATATATGTCTGTTGCAATACGTATTTAATTGAATGGATAAATTAACGATCAAATGCTGAACACTTTAGGATCATTTTCCCTAGAAAAAAGAAAAATAATAATAAATTTTAAAATGCAGCACCTGAAGAGTTTCAAGGATTTGAAACATACATATTTACTAACAATTGAGCCCAATTAGCTTGACTGTGTTGTCACAAAAGGGAAACCAGCACTAGGGTGTCAACCATCTCAGTTTGGGAGTGTCACAGTTTTAGCACTGAAAGTCCTGCATCCCTGGAAACCCACAATCCCTGGCAAACCAGGATGGCTGGTCATCTTATATAACACAGCCCTGGTTATATATCGTATATAACACAGCCCACCTGGGATGAGAGGATAAGAAATGTTTCTGACCTCTGAAGGTGTTCTTGCAGCACCAAGACTGATTAATTTTTGTGGATCTTGTAGCTGTGTAAAATTCTTGTCTTCCCTTTCCAGGCAAAGGTGTGTTTTGGCTGGAAACAAAACCTGGGGCTGGGCTCTTATTTTGGTTGATGTATTAGACTCAGGAACCATGAACTGCATTTTTTTCTTGGGGTGGCCGCCACTAAATATGGTACTATTTTTATTATATTGAGACATACAGGATAGAATTTTTCTTTTTCCATATGTTTGGGTCTTTTATTTACACAGGGACTTCAAGAATTTTTGGCCGCTAATTATCTTGGTGCAACTTTATTTAGGTTTCTCTTTGCAAGTGTTCCTGGGCTGTTTCTATGATAGTTATTCAGGAAACTTATTGTAAGAATTTTCCTTTGTTTTCTTCCTCTTTTCCTCCTATTTTCCTTTTCGCTTCCTTCAGATTTACCTATAGCTTGGAGAACGTCTGTCCTCTGCCAATCCTCAAGGCTGTCTCTTGTTTCAAAGCCCAACTTATGGAATTTCTTGGCTTTTCTTGTCCTTACCCTCTCATCTGCAAGACTATTTTCTCTTGCTTCCTGTTGGCTGGTAATGATTTCCAGTTTGCCAATTATTGTTTCTAATGTCCTTTTTATAATTCCTTGAAGCTTATGATTATAAGAAGGGGTTGAGTCAAAATCTCCCTGTTTCTGAATTTCTGAGAAATGTTTTGTGAACCATGTCTTTCCTCTATTTGTCTTGTCTGCTTTAATTTTATTCCATTTTATAATGGTAATTACTAATAATACCACTCAAGAGTGTCTTTTTTCATTTTGTCACCCTTTTTTTCCATTCTCAAATTAATGTATTAGCTGGTCTACTATCTTCTTTCTTTAGAGGTTTGCCTGCCTTGTAACCCAGCAGTCCTCATGACCCCTCCCCTGCCTTGAGTCTTTATTGAATTCTATTCTTACAGGGGAAAATCCCCACAAATTTAAATGCAAAGGCTCGCAGTTCATTCTAACCATATCTTTTCATTTTTGCCATTTAGAGTTGAGTATTGAGGCAGAGCCCACAGCAACACTATTCCCTGTGTGGCATCTTCTCTGAATTTTAGACAGAGGCATTTAGGAGCATCCTTATCCTGACCTGAACTCAGAGCAATAAAGTGATATGATGGGTTACAATGTCTGGTCAGGACTTGGGAGAAAAAAATCACTGGGTAGTTATCTGAAATAGGAGCTGTGTGAGATAAGGTACTAAGTACTTGGCTACCACAAGGACTGTTTCCAGCTCATGAATAATCAAGTCAATATGAAAATCTTAATAATCAAAATAACCTGCAGACAGAAACTCAGAGGTTTGGTGATATCTCTTGATTTTTCTTTGAAACATGCCAAACACTATTTTTATTGATTTCAAGAAACAGATACACATCCAGGAAGCCTTCAGTAGTAGGAAATTTATTGAAAGGGTGCAATAGCAGCTCTGAACCAATACTTGCCTAGCTCTTCCTCTCTCTCACTCTCTCTCCCACCTCCACCCCACCCTCTCTCGGGGTTTCTGCTATGTCTTGATCTCTCCCGTTCAACTGCCCTAAGCAAAGTCTCATAGGGCCAGATGATTGGCACCAGGTAGGAGTCTCTCTATTAGTCAGCCTTTAGCTCCAGCTGGTCAAATCAAGACAGTAGAATTTGTCCTACTCAAAGCATAAGGCTTTATATGTCATTAAAAAAAATGCTAAGAGGCTACTTTTCTTGGAAAAGAGCTGCATAACTGGCACCTTCAAGGCTGTGTAAGGAAAAAGTCAGAAAATGAACAGCTGATAAAGCAAACAAACTAGAAGTTCAAGCTTAGAAAAGGGGCGAAAGTGACTTTCTGAATTTTTCCTGCAACATTTATTGCTGTCATATGCCTCCATGCATTTTGCTTTGATGTATGAGGTTGAATTAAAAAATAAATATTTGATCATTTTCCCGTACAAAAATGGCTATTTCACCGGTTTAGATCTACTATCTCTGACTTGAAATACTATTGGTTTCCTCTGCCTGCTTTTTGTATCCAATTCCTACGTATCCTTTCATGCCCAATTCAAATGCTAATCCACAATGAAACCTCCCTTGAGTTGCCCAGAAGGAACCATGCTTCCCTCCCAAGTCTCTGCAAATTGTCTGTTAATTTATTGTGAGCCTAACCACTGTCTCCATGGTGTTGTAGGCATTCTCTTCCAGAGCTGATCTCAATATCTAACCATGAACTTCATCTTTGTACCCATCTCCCCACTTCCCCAGCATCTCCTAGCACTACATCTGGCACAGAGGAAGAGCTGGGAGTAGGCAGAATGATGATTAATATGTTACTTCACGTGGCAAAAGGGAATTAAAATATCAGATGCAATTAAGGTGGTTAATCAACTGACCTCAAAATAAGGAGATTAACCCAGTGGGCCCAATCTAATCATATGAGTCCCTAAAAGTGGAAGAAGAGGCAGAAGAGAGGGGCAAAGTGATGCAATGTGAGAAGGACTCAACCCACCATTGCTGGCTTTGAAGATGAAGGAAGGGGCCATGAGCCAAGAAATGCAGGTGACCACTAAAAATTGGAAAAGGGGGGAAAAATGGATTCTCTAAAGCCTCCAGAAAGAATACAGCCCTGTCAACACCTTGACCTTAGCCCAGTGAGACCTGTGTCTGACTTCTAACCTACAGAACCATCAGATAATACATTTGTGTTGTTTTAAACCACCCTGTTTATGGAAATTATTACAGCAACAATGGAAAGAAACACAAAGATCAATAAATATTTGTTTAATTAATCTATTATAGTGATTTTTAACCATTTTATTTCTAAAACAGGTATTATATCAACACAAGTCTCACAGAGAGTCGTATTTAGAAACATTTTGTTTATGGAGATAAGAATAAATATAAATTTTCTTTCTTTTCATTCATATATACATTCAAACAATTTTTTTAAAGCTTAAGGAAGGAGAAAAGGTCATTTGCAACTTCAGTGAGATCTAACTACTTTCATTTTTTCTTCTTTTCCATCCCTGATCATAGGTGCAAATAATTTTACTATTAAAGTCATAGCAGAAATACAGTTGAATATTCTTTTATATTTAATATTGCATCATACATATTTCCCATAATTTTATTGTTTTCATAATTGTCATTATAATCATTGCTTTATATTATTCCATTCGGTGGGGGCACCAGAATTTACTTCTGTTCCTATTCCATGGATCAGTTGAGTTGTTTCAAGCATTTTTCCTTACACTTTAAGAAAATATTAGGCCGGGCACTGTGGCTCACACCTGTAATCCCAGCACTTTGGGGATGCATTGCTTGAGGTCAGGAGTTCAAGACCAGCCCGGCTAACATGGTGAAATTCTGTCTCTACTAAAACTACAAAAATTAGCCAGGTGTGGAGGCACACACTGGTAATCCCAGCTACTCAGGAAGCTAAGGCATGAGAATCCCTTGAACCCAGGAGGCAGAGGTTGCAAACAGCTGAGATCGCACCACTATACTCCAGCCTGGGTGACAGAGTGAGACTCCATTTCAAATTAATTTTTTCTTCATTTAACCTTTTATTTCTGCTGTATTATCTGCAAAGCAGATTTCCATAATTGGAATAACTAAAAGAAAGAATCAGAGGGGCAGCTCTGGCTCTTGAAGCTCACTAAGGTAATTCCAAGAAGACTGGAGAGGAGTTTTCTAGTTTCACAACTATTTTTGTCAGCATTTGGGGTCTAGAATAGTTGTTTATATTGTATTGCATTGATTATACTATGAAATGTATAAATGCATTTATACATTTGTTATTTTATTAATTTTTTAAAAAATATGCTTATAGCTTTTGTTCATTTACCTATTAGAGACTTGATTATTTTCTTATAAATAACTTTTTAAATACTCTTCAAAAAATGTAAATCTCAACTTTCTGTCAAATTTATATACATGTTTTGTCATCTAGTTTGCTTTTTAATTTCAGCTACATAGGTTTGCATTTGTAGTTTATTTGCTTGTGTCATTTTTTTAGGAAAAATAAATCAAACCAAAATATCAAAAACAAAATGAAAATTTATATGTTATCTGAACTCTATGTAGTGGATTAGGCAATTCAAAATAAATCTAAAAGTTTGAAATTGAATATTATATGAATAACCTGTATGGTAGCTTTAAATTTTAGTCTGATAACACATTATATAATTTATAATTAAATATAAATTTGTTATTTGTTACAGAACCTCTGTAGCTCATTTAATTTTTGTATCTCTTGACAAAGCTATAATTTGAAAACGAGCAAAATCTATTTTAAAATTAAATTAATTCAGTAACCTCTACTTTTTTCTTAACATGTTTTTCTAATTCCAAAAGTAGTATGTGTTTATTGTACAAAAATTAAAAATGACAGAAAAGAATTTAAACGTAAATAAATTTCAACCCTGTGCTCATCATACAGAAATACCTCCTGTTAACACTGAGGTGTATTCTTGCAATCTTTTTGCCAACTGTGTGTGTATAAAAATACTAATTAAATTTTGATTCAGCTATTTTGCATCGTATTTTTTTTTACCTAATATTTTTGATGAGAGTTTTTCCATTTTATTAAATATGTTTGAACCAATTGGATAATGAACTCTTAAAGGAAGGCTTCTCATTTCTTAGCAGAAGAGCAAGTCCATTTTTTTTGCCCTGGATTCTGAGACCAAGTTCATTGAGACTCCCAGCAATAACCAACCACAGAAAGAGATGCCTGTTGTGGAGAACCAAAGCTTTCCCTATGGCAGCTCTATGTCAAACACCCCACCAACTCTGTCCACCTCCCAGAAGTCCATGCACATTGTGTTCTGAGGTGCTACTTATTTTTAAGGTAATGTTTTGCTCCTGCTTCTGCAGCTGTTTTTAATCACAAGCCTTGGGCACTACATCCTAAAGAAACTCTGGCAGAGACAAAGGTGAAAAGAAGGAAGGAGAAGGACATATCCAAACATCTTGGACATGATATTGACAGAAAAGGAACTTATCCCCATCGAATTTCACATTTATTACTGTGCCGTGACAGAAGTAGTAGAGGTTGCAAGACCAGACAAGCCTTGGTTGGAGTCTGCATTCTCCCTCTTAATTGCCAGTTGAGTGACCTTGGAGAAGCCAGTTAACTGAATTCCAATCTTCTCCATATAACAGTAAATACGCCAAGTTGTAAGGGTTCAATGACTATGTAAAACTGCCTTTTAAACTATAATAACCATTCCTGTACCTTTAGTAGAGAGGAAGAGGGAGTTTCTGAGGCATCCTTCTTATGTTCCTGCTATTTATTAGTTACAGTTTTACTAGTTTACCAACAACAAAATGAACAAGGCAACGCTACAGCTATAAGGTAATGCTAGCAGCTACAACAAATTCCCAAACTCCAGTGGTTCAATACAATAAAAGATTTTTCATTCAGGTGAACTTCCAACACAGATATTGATGGTTGGTGGGCCACCTTCTGGGGACCCAGACTCTTTCCATCTTGTGGCTCTGTTCTTGTTTCCTAGGGCTTCAGGGTCCTCTTCATTCTGTCAGCAGATGAGGAAAATGAAAGAAGACAGAAGACACACCCTTACTTCTTAACCACCACAGCTAGAAAGTGACATTCATCAATTCCACTCATATTCCCCTGGAAAGAATCCGTTTCATGGCACACCTTACTTTAAAAGAAGCTGGGAAACACAGCTCTAAGTTTGGTGAGCAGCTAGCCAGCCTGCCACATACACAAATGTAATTAATAGAAGAAAACACAGCTATGTCTTCTCTTAATGTCATCTATAGGTTCTCGGAAACTGTGACTTTAAGCAAAATGACATACTGTGTGCTGTAGGAATTTAACTCTTGTTTATATCAATTAGCCTATGGTAAAATTGGGTCTATCACACTGTACATCATCTTGCTTAAAGTTGAAGTTTCCAAGAACCTATCAATGACATTAAGTGAGGATTTACTGCATATGCCAAGAATAGATGCTAAGATTGAACATTACCCATGGTTTGGTCTAAAAGTGAATCCAGTGTTTGTCTTTGTGACCTTTCCAGCATATTCTGGTAGGCTTATTCACAGGGGTCTTCAGAAGAAGACTACATTTGTTGATGCACTTCTTCGTTGATTATTCATTCATTTGTAAAAGAATTTGTCAACCACATTCTCTGAGTAAATAACCTCTACCCAAGAAAAGTGACAGATTGGGGGCTGAGAGCTCTCCCTTTGCTGTGGGGAGGATGTCGAGACCCCTTGTTTCCTCTCTCAGACATGCTGCAAGTTGCCGAGAAGAAAGCCGCTGTACCCACATGCCTCTGCTCCATTCTAACACAGAACACAGATTCTGAAGTCTAGCTGCTGGCTCAGCTCTAGCCTCTGCCTCTGATTAGCTGTGTGGCCTTGGGCAAGTTATCTATCCTCTCTGGGCCTCTGCTTTCTCATCTGTAAGAAGAGAATGAATGAGGGCGAGTTTGCAAAGCTCCTGGCACAGTGAATGGCATACAGCAAGGATCCTATGCATTAACTCTACGACCACTATCACTGCCTCCTGCAATCCACCCATACTGCACACAGATCTCTAACAACCCCCACTTGAATGTGCAGGTTGGAGAGTTGGGCGAAGAATTTGTTATTCAAATAAATAACTTTTCCTGAATCCACTAACTGTGAAATCTGCCAGTGAAGATGTGCGAAGTGTGATTATTTTGATGATGGAAAATTGGAAAGAGAATGCTCTAAATCATGGCTTGCCAATTCACTTCATAGACAAATATAATATTAATAGATATTTATTAAATGATCATTAAGCCCACTCTTGTGAAAAGTGCTAAACTGAGTTTTTTACATGTTCGCTTTCATTTAATTCCCACAGTAACCCTGTGAAATGGGCATGATTCCCTATTTTACAGAAGTGAGTAGCAATAACAACCAATACGAGGATCAAAGGGGCTTAAAATTTGCTCAAAGTCACACAGCTGGTCAATAGTCAAGTCAGGATTTGAGGCCAGGGCTGTCCAGCTCCGAGTTTTTCCCTGCTCACTGGGTGCGCTGCCTCACAGTTTCCTTTAGTGAGGCTCTGTCTTGGGTACAGCAGAAAAGAGTCACAGTGTTCACATAACACTCTATCATTTTCAAATGCCATAGTTATGTTAAATCCTTACAGCACCATGTGGAATAAGGGAGCCAGGATTGCTGACCACATTTGAGAATGGGGAGAAACTGAGACACAGGGAGGCCCTTCAGGTGTTTCGTGAGGGAGTGGTCAATAACAGTAACAGCAACATTTACTGAACGCTAACTACATGCCTGGCATAGCAATAAGTGCTTTATATACATTTCACATTTAATGCCATTAAAATCTCCATGAGACAGGTGCCTTTATTATCTCCATTTTACATATGCAGAGGCTGCCACTTATATATTGGAATTATATGCCAATCAGCTAGCATACAATGAAGGAGACAAAAAAATAAAAACATTTTTCAAACCTAAAGCAACTGAGAAATTTTGTCTTCCATGCACCTTATCTGGGGTGGGGGGGGAAGCATTTATTAATACATATTTCCTGAGCATCTACTTTGTGATCTACATGCAGCAGTGCCCAGGCGGACAACTCCCCTGAGCATGGAGTGACAGCTTACTAGGAAAAAACAGATAATAACAAGGAAACAAATTGGTCAGTAACATACTTTCTGATAGAAACAGTACCACAGAGGACATAAAGCAGGCCAAAGGAGCAGAGAATGACAGCAGGTGGCTAGTTTAGATAAAGTGGCGATAAATTCAGGTGCCTGCGTATTAATAAGCATCCAGTCACATAAACACCTAGGGAAGAAATTCCAGGCAAAGGATATAGTAAACGTATTGGCTTTGAAGTGTGACAAAGCTTGACATGTTTGGGGAAGAGTAAGATGCCTAAGGTGACCATAGATTATAGTTAACAATGAAATGACATTAGAGATGAGAACAAGGAAAATAAGAATCATGAGGGAGTGGTGGACAATTGTCACTTGCAAACACAGAGGCAAACATCCTAAATTATAAATATTAGCAAATAAAATCCAAGAGTATATTAAAGAATACATTTTTTTCCAAGGAGAGCTTACCCCAGGGACAAAAGACATTTCAACATTAGAGAAATTCATCCTGCAATTCAGCACAGAGATTAAGGAACATTAATTACCTCAATAAATACAAAAAGCATTCAATAAAGTTCAACACTCAGAATTAATTTCTTAGAATATCAGTAAGTCAGAAATAGAATGCAAGTTCCTCAACATAAAAAATGGTTATCAGAAACCTTCAGCAGTTAAATATTTAATTGGGAATTCTTAGAAGCATTCCCACAACAGATAAGTGCAGGACAGAATTGATTGCTGTCATAGGTACCAGTCATTAGTGTTCTGAGGGATCAAAAGATAAGAAAATTAGAGATATAAAGATTGGAAAGAAAAAAAAAAAAAAAAACTTTTACTCTGTGCAGATGATTGCCCACTTAAGAAAAATTCAAGCCGGGCACGGTGGCTCATGACTGTAATCCCAGCACTTTGGGAGGGTGAGGCAGGTGGATCACGAGGTCAGGAGATCGAGACCATCCCAGCTAACACGGTGAAACCCCGTCTCTACTAAAAATACAAAAAATTAGCTAGGCGTGGTGGCGGGCGCCTGTAGTCCCAGCTACTCGGGAGGCTGAGGCAGGAGAATGGCGCGAACCCAGGAGGTGGAGCTTGCAGTGAACCGAGATCATGCCACTGCACTCCAGCCTGAGCAACAGAGTGAGATTCCGCCTCAAAAAAAAAAAAAAAAAATTCAGGAGAAGCAACTGAAAGCTATTACAATAAAAAAATTCAAAAAACTGTGGGTAAATACATCAATACAATTCATTCAATAGGCTTCCTATATGCCAGTACTAATTAATCTAATAATAATTTTTAAAGGATTCCATTTACAACAAAAAAATCTAGAAAATAAATATAATTTTTAAAATGTACAAGACCTATTTAAAGATAACTAAAATATGTACTTAATGATGTGAACCTAAATACATGAAGTAATAAACCATATTCCTGATTGGGAATTTCAAGACTTAATATTGAAAATATACTGATTTTTCCCACATATATACAGCAATGCAATTTTGATCTAAATTCAATAGCATTTTTAATTCGGGTCTTATCCTACCAGATCCTACAAGGTGTCAAAACACATTGTATGCTATAGTAATTAAAATGGTCTATTATTGGTACAGACATTGATAAACTGATCAATGGAACAGAATTTAAAACCTAGAAACCAACTCATGTATATATGAAAATTAAGTATACAACAAAGATGGTAGTTGAAATTAATGGAGAAACAACAGACAAATTCACAAGTGGAAGTGAACAGAATAGCTATTCATTTGGGAAGAAATTGTATTAGATTCCTAATTCACACCATCCATCCCCAGGAAACAACTTTTAGATGAATTAAAGAGCAAAAACATAAAAATATTAGAAGAAAACATCAGTGAAGAAAACTGGTAAATATTTTTTTAACTTAGGGTGGCAAGCTCTTCCTAAGCAAGGGACAAAATCCAGGAACTGTAAAATAAATGTTTCCCAGCCAGGCGCAGTAGTTCATGCCTGTAATCCCAGCACTTTGGGAGGCCAAGGTGGGAGGATCACTTGAGGTCAGGAGTTCGAGACGAGCTTGGCCAACATGGGGAAACCCTGACTCCACTAAAAATACAGAAATCAGCTGGGCATGGTGGTGCGTGTCTGTAGTCCCAGCTAATTGGGAGGCTGAGGCAGGAGAATTGCTTGCACCTGGGAGGTGGAGGTTGCAGTGAGTTGAGATCGTGCCACTGCACTCTAGCCTGGGCGACAGT
>NW_012100110.1:66740-95594 GCF_000951045.1 Mandrillus leucophaeus | reverse complement strand
CCAATGAAGGCCACTTGAAAATGCCCATCAAATTTTAAAATGCACATATCAATTGACATGACCCTTCTACTTCTAGGACTTTTTCCAAAAGAAATACTTGTTTGTGTGCCCCACACAACATCTTGTACATGTATACAAGAATTTCATCACAGTATTGTGTGTAGTAGTAAAAAAATTAAAATCTTCTAGCTCACTGTCAGTAAGGAAGGCAACAGTTAATTATGGTATATTGATTCTATCCCAGGCATCTCTGATTCATCATTCTTGCAAAAGACTTCAAGATTCTCTCCTATCTTTTAGGACATTGGCATTCACACTTCCTCTTTATAGACAAGACAATGATATAAAACAAACAAGGTCTGAGGTGTCTGGGAAGGCTTTCTGAAGGCATGTCTTCCTTACATACTTTGCCTAGCTTACCACCCCTCCACTGACCACCCCCCACCACTCAACCCTCCTGTAGCCTAGATGGAAAAAGAATTTAACTTGTAATACAACCTCAATACATGGCAGTCTATTCATCATTCCTTAAATAATTACAAGCCTATAGGAATCAATACTTAAGACCCTAAAATAAAATTCAGAATTGCAATATCACTATTTCCAGTATTATTAAAATAACTAGCATACACAATCTTTTGAAGTTATCAAATACTTCCAATCTAGTATTTAAAAAATTTTTACAACATCCCTGTGAGTTGTACAAGACAAATTGTTACCCCATTTCATAAGTAAGGAAACTAAGGTCCAGAAAAGGAATGTGATTGACCCAAATCCCATAGCTAATAATAGGCAGAGCCAAGATGAGTGTGGGCTTTCTGACTGTGAAACATCTGTTCTTTATACATAAATCCAGCTCATGCCAAAATAATTAGTAATATTCCATTTATCCAGATTCTAACCTGGTAAATTTGATGCTCAGGAACATTTACCCTAACCCAGAAATGCCCCTAATGCCCCTGTAGCAGCCCCCAGACCAGCTCTCTCAAAGTCTCCCCCTGGAGCCAATTCCTTTTTTCAGGAGGCCCTGACTCAGAGGCTTTTGCCTCTAGTCCAGGAAATTGTTCCTAATCAGACTCCTGGGTTTCCCTGCCCCTGAAAGATCAGAAATAGAGAATTTGAGTGGGTGGGAGTGGGGGCAGGAGGAGCCTTTAAGAAGCAAGCTGTGCTGTTCTCACTGTTTTTACTCAAACATGAATCTTTGTTCTCCGATGCAAATTTTGAGAAGTTGGTGCCAATCTGCTCTGAACAAAAGAATTCTGGTCTGAACAAACAAAATTTGGGATGGGAAGTCTGGCTTTCCTAGTTGCGCTTTTGACCATCTGCCTCTACTCACCACCCGCCACACTGGATCTCTCCCAAAGGTAGTGGTGAGCTTTGAGGAAAACTTCCCAGCTTGCTTACCAGTAATGGATGTCAAAGAAGCCCAAGGGTATCAAATGTCAAGGTTGCTAAAATAACATCCTTACAACGCTTAGGAGGTTGAACCAGCTGACCCTAAGAGCCTTCCCTCCACACCTCAAAGACCTTAGTTAGGGTCCTGTGAAAGAGGGAGGCCTTGATTTCAATGGATATTTATCAAAGGCCTAATCCTCTACTTCCTCTAAATAAAATTTTCTATTGGCTTTGCGTATATAATATTGTATTAATGGTATTATTTTAAATATATATTTTCATTAGGCAAATAATTGTTTAACAAAAGTGTACCTTTTCCTTGTTCTCATCTCTCAGCCATATACCAAAAAAACTGTAAATGGATTAATTTTTTTTTCCGCAACACTACATTGAATGTTATAAGCATTTTTTCCAATTGACAGAGATTTTTAAAATAATTTTAGTAGCTGCATATTTCATTCCACATTTATACCTCAGTTTATTTAACAGGTTATTATTGGATATTGAATTTTTTCATAATTTTAGCAAAGCTATAAATAATGCCTCTATGAGGATCTTTGTGAATAGGCCTTTATTTTCTATTGAATGATTTACTTTAAAATTCTAGGAAGAAAAGTATTGGATTGAAGGATATATGAGTATCATTGTAGTTCTTCCTAGTTCGGGCAAACATTTAAAATGAAAGTCAGTCCACCAACCTCAGTATTGGACATTGACTTCAATTTTGCTGCTGTTAATCACAACTGTATTTGTGAGGTTTTTTACAGTTTAATATTTTCTTCCTCTATCCTTTGTTTAGTTGTAGCTACCTTAAAACAGCTTCACTTATCTTTCTCACAATCATAAGGACAGGGGCATTTTAAAACACGTGTGTGTGTGTGTGTGTGTGTGTGTGTATCTCACATTTATGTTCAGTTGAAAAAAATACGACCTAGCAGCTCATATGGTAAATATGAAATAAAGAAGTCAGTCAGCCTGTATCTGCCACTTTCAATAATGGATTTTTCTCTGGAGACAAAGGAATGAGCCTTTGTATCTAAATGCCTTCTTCACTGATTCCATATGCCCATATGCCTGAACCGAGTAAGCACGGCTATTAAAACAAAAATCCAACCCCATCTCAGCCCCATTGAATCAAAATATCCAGGAGGGACATGAGCATCTGTTTGTGTAAGTTGGAGTTGGGCTGGATTCTAAGTAAGCATCCTAGGTGATATTTGTCAGCAGGGATGTTTGGAAACACCTGGTTTAAACCTTAGGACATTGGGAGAAGATCACAGGGAGTCAGATTTCTAGTTACCTGAGAGAATTCCAAACAGTCAGACCTACCTAACGGTAGGGGAGGCAACTTATTCCAGGGAGGCAACTTATTCCTGTCAATGACGTTTTGTTTGGAGACCAGATTACCACAATCATCTCTCGGGAGGACTCCTTTGAGTTTGGGAGGCTTCTCTGACCACGGCACCAAAACTCTACAGAGCATCTCCTACAAGCAGGCAGAACTAGAGGCCTTTAAGTGTCTTTTCTACCCTAGCACTGCTTGATTCTGCGATTTCAAATAATAAAACAAATAGTTCACTCATGTAGCTTCAGTATTTTCCTATTTATCTCTCCAAGAAGACATAATATGATCTTTTGATTCGTAATAGAACTGGAAAGCAAAACTATCTTTGACTCATAATACTGAGGATATTCTAGGTCTTTTAGCCACATTCCCCTTTGATGTTGAAATCCCTGTTATGACACCACAGTAAGTGACCCTCCAGCCTCCAGTGAAGACTTGGTGACTTAGCGCTCCCTAACTCCATAACAACCCTTTTGTAGGACCATGAAAATCATCATCATTACCAACAATGTACACAAAATCCCATCAATTGCATAAGGGGAGGGAAAACTGAGTCACTGGCATAACTGAGGCCTCTTGATTTCTAAGTCCCTTTCTGTGGGTTCGAATGGTTTTATCTGTTTGGGGTGTAAAGGAGGTCAAATCTGGGAACCTGTTCTCTAAAGAAGTAACCACCACAGTGCTGTGTGTTGAGCCCAAACATGTATAGATTTCAACCTCCTTGAAACTCCTCTTACTTAATAATCATTGCACGAAATGTCCAGTGAACTGTGAAGATGTGTGAAACATGGGGGGAGGGAGGGTAATAGCAGGGAGGGGGTCACAGCCTGTACCGACCCTCTTCAAAGCACCGTCTGCACCGGCAGCAGCAGCAGCATCCCCTGGGATGTTTGAAATGCAGAACCCCAGGCCCCCAGTCATACAGAACCAGAGCCTGCATTTTGACAAGGCCCCCAGGTGACTTGCAGGCACAGCACACTAACATTATATGACTCATAGAGATAAAGAACGTTATTTAATATTTTTTTCTGATTATAACAGCGGTAAAAACTCATACTAGAAAATTTGGAAAGCATCCCCTCATCCCTATTCGGATCCTTGAGGGAAGAGGAAGGCAGCTTGCTTGGGGGCATAAGCAATCAGGCTCTTACACTTCGTGATTACAAAGCCTCTCCCAGGTCTTTCTGTAATTAAGAGAGCAGTTATGTTAAGTCCAATATGACTGGCCTGGGGTAAGGGTCTCCTGTACCCTGTGCTCCCCTGGACAGCAGCTTCCCTCCCGGGCTCTGGGGCAGCCAGAAGAGGCAGACTGGGAGGGGCTGCCGCAGTTGTTCACTTGGGCAGGATGTCAGAGGACTGGGACTCCGGCTTCCCATCACTGTTCTCAATCTTCTTCACAACCACGGCCCCGGTGGAGCTGGTGCGGCTGAAGCAGCTGGAACCCGCGCCAGAGCCAAAGCTGGAGCCCAGGCCGTAGCTGAGGCTGGAGCTTGTGAGGCCGCCATAGGCCGTGCTCAGCCCACCAGCATAGCCACTGGCGGTCTTCATATGGACACTCACGTTCTGTATTCCAGACTCCAGCCGTCTCTCCTCGCCCTCCAGCAGCTTCCTGTAGGTGGCGATCTCTACGTCCAGGGCCAGCTTGACATTCATTAGCTCCTGGTACTTATGCACCTGCAGCGCCACATCCTGCTTAGCCCGCTGCAGGGCGGCCTCCAGCTCGGACAACTTGGCGTTGGCATCCTTAAGGGCGCTGCTTAGCATCTGCGATGGCAGCCTCCAGGAAAGCCCTCTGGCCTTTTTGAGGCCCTCAATCTCAGCCTGGAGCTGGCTGATGTTCCGGTTCATCTCGGAGATCTCAGTCTTCCTGCGCCGCAGATCATCCCCGTGCTTCCCAGCCAGGGTCTGCAGCTCCTCATACTTGATCTGGTACATGCTCTCAGTCTCAGCCCAGCTGCGGTTGGCAATCTCCTCGTACTGCGCCTTGACCTCAGCGATGATGCTGTCCACGTCCAGAGAGCCGCTGTTGTCCATGGACAGCACCACAGACACGTTGGAGATCTGGGACTGCAGCTCCCGGATCTCCTCTTCATACAGCTGCCTGAGGAAGTTGATCTCGTCAGTCAGCCCTTCCAGGAGAGACTCACCTGTACCTTGTTCATGTAAGCTTCATCAACCTCCTTCTTGATGAGGACAAATTCATTCTCCATCTCTGTATGCTTACTGATCCCATCCTCCTACTTGTTCTTGAAGTCCTCCACCAGCCCCTGCATGTTGCCAAGCTCCGCCTCCAGCTTCAACTCCTCCTGGCCCAGAGTCTCTAGCTGCTGCCTAAGGTTGTTGACGTCGCTCTCGAACTTGTTGTCCATGTTGCTCTGAGTCGTCTTCTGCTGCTGCAGGAGGCTCCACTTGGCCTCCAGCATCTTGTTCTGCTGCTCCAGGAACCTTACCCTCTAGATGAAGGAGGCAAACTTGTTGTTGAGGGTCTTGATCTGCTCCTTCTCCTCAGTGCACACAGCCTGAATGTTGGGGTCCACCTCCAGGTTAAGAAGGCTCAGCAGGCTCTGGTTGACTATGACAGCAGTGATGCCTCTCATGCCACTGGCCCCACCATAGCCTCCACCCAGGCCACCCCGAAGGTTGCTGCTGCCCACTCAGGAGAAACTCAAGGAGCTGAGGTAGACATCAGGCCCACTCATGTAAGAGTGGCTGCTGAAGGCCGGGGGGCCAAAGGTGGACACCTTGTAGGATTTCTGGGTCACTCTGATGGACGTGGTGGAGGCAGGAGTCGAGGCAGGTGGGCTGAGCCAGGTGGAGATTCCAGAAGGAGTGGAGATGGGGCTTTTTTAATGAGATGGGGTCTCACTATGTTACCCAGGCTGGTCTTGAACTCCGGGTCTCAAGCAATCCTCCCACCTTGGCCTTCCAAAATGCTGGGTTTACAGGTGTGAGCCACCGTGCCTGGCCTAGATTTTGCATCTGGTTCCTTTGCTCAACATTGTTTGTAAGATTCATCCGTGATGTTTTTCTTGTAGCAATAATTCATTTTCATTGCTGTATATTATTCCATTGTGTGAATACACACAACTTTTCTTTTGTATTTTGTTCAGTGTTTCTAGCTCTTAGCAGGAGCATTAGGCTGCTACAGCCTGCTCAACCATAGCCAGAAGCAGAAGTCCACTTATTTATTTTTGTTAAATTCTAAGAAGTAGAATTCCTGGGCATAAAGAAACAAATATTTTTTAGGCCATTGATGCACACTGTTCATTGTTTTCCATAAAAGCTGTGACAATTTACACTCAAGAAAAATCATGAAGTTCTTCTGAGGGATGAGCATCAAGAGTCATCCTAATAATAACAAAAAGTTTTAAATCTTACTAATAGTATTTAATATTGTCAATCTTGTATTAAAGCTGTTTCATATATAAATTATAAATATTAAAATGCTGGTATCATATTTCATAAAGGTTTTTGTGCCAATTTATTACTTAATTCTCACAAAACTCTGAGGGATAAATGTTATTGCTGTCTCATTTTAAAGATGAAGGAACTATGGCTCAGAAAAACTGAAGTGTCCCGTCTATGTTACCTGGCTAACAGCCAACATAGTCTTCCTTATCCATGCCAGGCTACACCTTGCCTAAATTGCTGAAGAAGCATCCCAGATTCTTCAGGGTAAAATAGGTACCAGGGAGAAGGACATGTCACCCTTTTGTATGGAAATGAGCATCCTTCAAAGCCCAGTTCAAATGACAACCCCTTTCCTAAGGGACTCTTCCCTCCCTACTCACCCTGTTGGAAGTAACACAACCACAGCTTTCTTCTGGAAGCCACACCCCTATACTAGAAAGGGGCCCTTGCCGATCCTGGAATGTCACCACTGAGATCATTTGGTCCAGGGATTACAAACAGGGAGCACACACCAGTGAGGCTCCCCGCTTCCTTGCCAATGGCAGACATAACAAATCAATCACCATCTAGCCGCAGTCTCCCACACTGAGTCCATCTGAGATCATCTCACCCTCAACTGCCACGCTGGCTTTGTCTCTGTTCCTTGTGCATGCCAAGTTCCATCCCACCTTGTGATGCACACATTGGCTGCAGCCAGATTTCCTCATGACTGAGTTGTTCTTGTCCTCTCAAGTCTCAACTCAAATATCACCTCCTGCTGATCCCCACAAATCTAAGGTAGCATCACCTTCCCTGAGTTGTCTTCTGTTATGATCATTTTTAAATTTAATTTATTTAGCTGTCTGTTTTTATGGTTGTTGTATCCTGAGAACTGAGCCTCTTCTAAGTTGTTCACCTATTCCCCAGTGCCTGGAAGAGTCCCTGGTACTCAGCAGTTGCTCAATTAGTAGTTGCTGAATGAGTGAGTCAATCAAGATGCAATTTTCTGCTGAGTTCAGGTATGACCTGAAAAGCCTTCCCATCACAGTGTTACAGCCATTCGCTACCAGGAATCAGAAGTAAAATGTGGGATAAAATCTTTTTGCCATGCCTAACTTCCTTAATTCCACATTTTACAGATGGGAAAACAGAGGCCCAGAATAAGAGACATGCCTTTCCCAAAATTACAGAATGAGGGAGGGACAGAGCTAGGACTGACACCAGCTCCTCCCACACCCCCATCCTTCCTGCTCCTCCCCAGCACAGGGAAGCGCCTGAAGAGCTGTCGTAATGGCTCAGTCACAAAGCAGAGGATCCTGGCCTCCGAGCTCAGGAGCTTGCCTATGAATTACGCACCTAATTACCAGCTGCCTTTTTTTTTTCTATTCTGTGGGTAAAAGTCTGATCACATAGAAGATTCTCTCTGTGTTTCCGTGGATACCAAGCAATCTAATTTCAAACTCCCTTGCAAATGGCAAGTGAGTGAACTTAATTTTAATAAAAACAAGGAAAATCATACGTGTGAGCTTAATAAAATCTAATTTGGGCAATTTAGAGCTCAGAAAATAAAGCCTTTATGTAAAAACTAGCAATTAGCTTTATGAAACAATACAGTGAACCTTGGCATAGGGGAGAGTTGGGAGCTGGAGGACTCTGAGGATAAGGAAATGTGGCAATAATATAAGAAAGCTAAAGGGGCAGGGAGCCTGGTTCCTGGGGTCAGAGGGTTCAAGTTCAAGTACACAAGTGACCACTTCTTAGATCTGTGACCTTGGGAGAGTCACTTTTCCTCTCTAGACCCTATTGTCTAAACCCTAGTGTCCTTGTTTATAAATGAGGTTAATAAAACCTCCTTGACCTAGTAGAATGGTTGTACAGACAATAAGAAAACAAATAGACAAGAGCTTTGTAAAAGTGTCCAGCAATTATTAGCTCATCATTTGTCCCATTTAACATCTTCCCAGCAAAGAGAGAAGAGAAGGCTAGTGGAGACTATCACCTGGATCGGGGATGTAGGACGGAGTGGTGTTACTGGAGAGGGGTCCTGATCCAGACCCCAACAGAGGGTTCTTGGACCTCACACAAGAAAAAATTTGGGGCAAGTTTAAAAAGTAAAGTGAAAGCAAGTTTAAAAAAAGTAAAGGAATAAAAGAATGGCTACTCCATAGGCAGAGCAGGGGTGTGGGCTGTTCGACTGATTATACTTATCGTTATTTCTTGATTATATGCTAAATAAAGGGTGGATTATTCATGAGTTTTCCAGGAAAGGTGTGGGCGATTCCCGGATCTGAGGGTTCTTCCCCTTTTAGACCATACAGGGTAACTTCCTGACATTGCCATGGCATTTGTAAACTGTCATGGCACTGGTGGGAGTGTCTTTTAGCATGCTAATACATTGTAATTAGTGTATAATGAGGAGTGAGGATGACCAGAGGTCACTTTCATCGCCATCTTGGTTTTGGTGGGTTTTGGCCAGCTTCTTTACTTCAACCTATTTTATCAGCAAAGTCTTGTGACCTGTATCTTCTGCTGACCTTCTATCTCATCTTGTGACTAAGAATGCCTAACCTCCTGGGAATGCAGCCCAGTAGGTCTCAGCCTTATTTTACCCAGCCCCTGTTCAAGATGGAGTTGCTCTGGTTCAAATGTCTCTGACAGTGGGGGTAGAGGGTAGGTATGCAACCTTCCACGTTCACCTTGCATTTAGATGTCACAGACCTATGGCACACTGCCAGAGGTGACTCCCAGCAATGGTTTACAGGACCCAGAAGCAAATCTCCAAGTCAGAGTGAGACTGGGGGAAGACCTAAGGCTCTTGACATGTAATCACTATAGCCCAGCACATCTGCCCCGCTGACAGGTCCCCTTTACATAGAGATCTCCACAGGAAGACTGTATTATTCCCATTCTACAGAGGAGGAAAATGAACCATTGGAAGGTGCAGCAGCTAAACTCAGGTCACACAACTAGTTGACCCAGCCAAGACTCAAGCCAGGTTTCCTGACTCCATCCTCCAGCCCGCTTACCAGCACCTCCCATGGTTACAAAAGCAAGTGACTGTGAGACTGAGAACCTGCTATATCTGTTGTGTCTCTTCTTCCCCAAGGGCATGTGCAGCTTCTATTAGAACTGCTAGGAGCCACATCCGCAAAGAGCGTGGTCTTCATCGCACATCACTCCAGAAGCAGTGGCTTTTCCACTCCAGGCAGAAAGCAAATTTTTCCTAGTGCCTTCCCAGAAGCAAAGTGGGTAATTAATTGCACTGAATAACACATTAAATGTACTAATAATTGGGTAGTCACAGCAAAATGATTACTTTGAAGAAATATTACCAATTCCCTGTTGTACTTAACATTTCTCCTTATTTATCATTACCATTTTAATCAATAATAGTCACAATACTAATAAATCCATCTTAATTTTAATTGTTTTCAATTTGATGTACCAGTACTTGAGTATTCTGAGCATACTTCATTATTTATAATAATTTAAGATCACTTAAAGGCAAATTACATAGTTTGTACTTTCAAGTAGGTAGGTAATTATCACAAAGTTTCTCTAGATTCAACATTTCCATGCACTGAGCAGTGTGAGGTGTCAGGTGTCTGCCCTTTTCTGTTAGGCTCAAGGGTCAGGGATGGAGAGGATAAAGGAAGATTCTCAAAGCCTCCACTTGAATTAGCATATTCTGGCCTTTTAAAAGAGGCTTGGGTCCCTGAAAGTATGATTAATAGCTCAATGGCTTTGCCTTTACTTATGTTGTCTAGCCATAAATGCAGTACTCATCCATTCATTCACCAATGCCCAGAGCCAAATACTGCACTAACACCAGAGACAGAGAGACAGAGCGAGAAACTTAGAAAGTGTGAGAAAGGCTGACTGTAGTCAACAACCAGAAAAGGTAAATAACATGTAACTGAAGGAATCGAGGAGTACTTCCGGGAGGCAGAGGCATTTTCCTTGGTCTGGAAGGATGGGTAACATTTGTTAGGGAAGTGAGGGAGGGAATGGACTCCAGCTTTGGCAGAAAGTCAGTTAGGAGGCTCTGGCAGAATGGGGGCTTTTCAAGGCAACAGTGGAGATAATGAGAGAGAAAGTACAGAAGGAAGAACCATAGCCTGTGTAAAATTGACCCTCGGATGTGGCTTAGAGTGGATGATTGGGAGTTAGTGATGCCAGAATGGAGAAAGAGGGAAGCCAGGAGGAGGAAGCCAGGTGGAAGAGAAAAGATGGGTTTCTTAGCAAATCACTAAGTTCTGAGGGCCATAGAGTAGCCAGGGGAGAAATCTAGCAGGTAAAGTGGAGAAGCTGGCTAAAGCCCAGAGGAGTAGACAGCACTGGAGAGAGGGTCTGGAAACCCTCTGGTAGAGAGTCCCATGGGAGAGAAGGGTGACAGTCACAGCTCCAACCTCTGTGGCCTTCACTTCACAGGTATGTACTAAACTGGCCACAGCCTCATAGTCTTCAAGCCCCAGCTTGAAGGGCCCAGGTATGTACTAAACTGGCCACAGCCTCATAGTCTTCAAGCCCCAGCTTGGAGGGCCCAGCCGAGAAAGTTTCTTCTCCCCTTCTCTGTCCAGGGCCAGCATAAAAGGCACATCTTTTTGAATCAAATTGTACTGAATTGAAATTGCACAACTGTGTTGTCAATGGCCCTGTTTTGTGAGGACATACTGCTGCCTGAAGGGGAGGGTGCAGGGGTTAACAAGACCCAGAGAAGTCATGCTGATAATGTGGAGATTAACAGCAATGGATGGGTCTACGTCTCCACTCTGCATGGCTGGGGTATCAAGGTCCTGGCACCAGCAATTATTTGCTAGGGTGTTGCAACTGGTGCTAACGATTTCTAGAAACCTAGAAGTTATAGGAGAGGAATTTAATGGGAAAGAGGCTCCACCTCCTGGTAATACTCAAAACCAACATTTCTTCAGCGCTTTACAGTTTATAAGCTTCTGTCAGCTTTTAAAATCTCATTTAACTGTCTATCTTGATCTGGGTGGTGGTTAGCAGCTGCACATGTATGTAAAAAAAATCATTGAGCTTATAGTTAAGATTCATGCCCTTGAGTCTATGTTAGTTATACTGCCATTTAAATTGTGTAAATAAATACATGGATAAATAAATAACTTCTCATTTAATTCTTCTAACCATCCTATGAAGTTAGCAACTTTGTTATCCACAAGTGAAGAAACCTGAAGCTGAATGATTAACCCTGGATCCTGGGCTGATGAGTGAAATGACTAAGAAGCCAGAATGGGCTGGCATGGATTCCTCTGGTGCAATTTGAATAACAGGGATTATAACATCAACAGGGCTTGGAAGGACTGAAGAGGGAGCAATCATGGAGCCAAAGGGCTCTTTGAGGTCTTTGGGGATGAGATCTGCCGTCTCCACCTGGCCCTTCCTTTCCCTGGGACACAGGTTTGACTTGGGAAGATATCTTTCTAAGTGCACATTTTCAATTGAATCACAGCTCAGGGACAGGGAAAGTTCCAGGAGTCTGCATCTCAGGAGTCCTCCAAGTTGTTCCCCATCAGTCCCTCAAAGTCCCCTTGGAAATTGGCTCAAAATGAATAACACAAAGTAAAACCATCCTGGCATTGTCAACAGGTTAGACATCATACCTTCTTGTTCTTTCAAAAAGGAGCTGCTAACAAGCACCAGAATCTACCTGGCCCTTGGACCTCTGGAAGGGAATAGGAAGGAAGCCTGTCCTCCTTTCCGCCTGAGGGAAACAGACTCCTAAACCAAACTAACAAAACGAAGACAATAGCACGTGACAAGCAGAAGAATGTGCAAAGTGGGAATCCCAAGCAGAATGTAACCAGCTCAGCTGGGAGTGTCCAAGGAAGGCTTCACACACACATAAAAGGGGTGTGACTCGATGTATGCTTCTAAGCATAAACAAAGGTTTGGTGAGCGGAAAAGAGGAATATGTATTCCAGGCACCAGGAACAGCATAAGCAAACACCCAGGGGCAAAAGCATTTCAGATGAGGTTGGGGAGAAATCATGGGTAGTCAGAAGGGCCCAGGAATCTGGTTCCTTTCTTTACATATGAGAATTCCATTAAGGATACCCTTGTACCTCACCGATTAGACAAGAGTTGGAGTAGAAGTGCCTCTGGTCTCAGTGGACTTTTACAAAGCTTGCGATTCAGATGTAGCAGGCTTCTGTTCTTGTCCTTATGTCCATGAACTCTAAAGGACTCAGAAATCTTAAGTTCAACGCCACAAAATGTTAACGATTTAGCTTTCTCTTGGTTAATCCAGTCTGCATCCTCCCCATATTCCTCTGCTTAGCAAAGCCCATCCTTAGGAACCTGACCTCCTCCAGGTTTCCAGCCCATTCTCCACTTAAAAGGAGGCAGAGTTTGGATATAGTATTTTCCCCGTGCCAAATAGCATAGTAAATTCATGCTTGACATATTTGTGTGCAACACGCATTTGAAGAATCTTCTAGAATCATGTTCTGGAAATAAGAGACTGCCAATAGCCAGGCCCTGATTTGCCACGCCCTGAAGTGGAGCTTTCTAGTAGAGTCATTCATGCAGTTTCTGGTTCTACCTTTGATATTCGGGAAGTTTTTTCTCTGGTACCTGAGAAAATTAAACCACTCCATTTCTCTCCAAGTTTCCAGCATCAAGATGGGATTGAATCTCTGTCAGGTATCAGCTTTCAATGTGATGAATGGGCTCTTCGCTTCTGCCTTCACGTCTGGAAGGTCCAGATCCCCAACTGGGATCACTGATCCACCTGGGGAAACGGCATTTGACAGACCCACAGCTTCCTGGGGCCACTGGGGATCAGGTTGCAGACAGGGCTCGGGACAGGAAAAAAAATTAACATCTTTTTGCTCAATCTAGATGTCATTTGAAACAATACTCTTCAAGCTCTCTACCCTGGGGATTTATTAAGTTATCCGCAAGCAACTCTGAAATAAACCACACTCATGGCTTTATGTTCTTTCCCTGTCCCACCTCAACCCAGGCTTCTCCCCCATTTAACCTGCTACATTCCAGGTAGGAAAGAGGGAGGACAGGACCTGTGGTCTGACGATCAGAGTTCAAATCTCCTCTCAACCAAGTTTATTATTATGTGGTTTCAGGCAAAACTCTCTGAAGAGCCTGTTTTCTCACCTGCAAAATGAATGTGAAAGCACTTCCCAGGGTTGATTGATTGATTTATTCATGTATTATTCCTCTAATTCACTGTATGCTTCTGTGCCAGACCCAGTTCTAGAGGCTGGGAGTACAGAGATGACTCTCACCTGTCCCTGCTCTCTGGAGGTCAGATGAGAGAATGAACGCAGCCATTGCTTTGTAAATCACACGACACCACGCATCTTAATTATCCGTCCTACTACAGTGGTCTGACACTCAAAATGCTTGTAATAGGAAATTACAACAATGATTAAGAGTGAAGGCTTTGGCGCGAGACTTGGGTCACTTACTAGCCGTGTGACTAGCATAAAATCCTTAAGCTCTCTAGACTTGGTTTTTTCATCTACAAAATGGGAACAATAACAGTTCTTTCTTCAGAGGGCGGTTTGAAGGAGCACATGGAATAACGCACCTGAAATCATTTAGAGAACTGGTTGGCACTTATAAGTGCTCGAGAACTGTTAGCTATCATTGTCATACTCATTCTCATTAGGATGATAATGATGTTCATTATTTTAAGAGCAGACAATCGAGCACAGCAGTCCAAAACCACTTTCCTCGCCCCCGGAAGGAGATGAGAGTGAACGAACTGGTGCATTGACGCGCGCCTGGAGTGCCACGTGGTGACATGGGTTTCTCCTGTTTATCCCTCGAGGCTTCCTTTCAGCGTCTTCTTCCCCAGCAGCTGCTCTGTCAACAGTCCATATGCTGCCTCGGCTACGAAGCAGCTTTCAAGAGGGGGCTGCCAACCCCGTAGGAGAACTTTGAAGACAAGTTCAGGGGCACGCGTGCTGGGGCGGCAGTCACCCAGCCCCCGTGAGCCTTGGGCCCTCCCCTCCCGCCCGGCCTCCCTGCACCCCTTCTGGTGGCGGAAGTGGAAGGGAGGGGGGCGCAGGCAGCCGGGCCTGGTTCCGGAGAGGGTGTGCGCGTGGCAAGGAGGCCAGCTGGAGGAACAGGAGGGGACAGATGCCATGGGGGCCCGGATTTGTTCCTGCAGGAAGAGTGCAAGGAGCTAATTGTTTAATTACCCAGGAGCGGCTTCTTCGTGGCCCTGCCACGCCGTGTGGAAAGAACTCCAGTTTGTGCCTGTCAAACAGTCGGTGGGCGGCTCTGGGAAGGAAAGGGAAGGCGGTCCTGAGCCTGGATTTCTTCCAGCCTTGTGCTGCAGAGTCACTTCTAGCTCTGGACCCTGAAGCCTTACAAATACTGCTTTGAAAAATTCAAGCATAGGCGCTACATCCCTTCAGCTTAGCTGGCTGTTGGAGAAAATTATACCCGGTGCTTTTCTCTCCCCCCACATCACCCTCAACATAAACACGCACACACACCCCTTATACCCTGCCATTGGTCATTTCCTAGTTTCCAATCCATTCTGTAAACTATGCAAGTCCTTGGGTCCTGGCTTGGTTCTTTCCTACGCGGGTTCCCAGCATTTTCCTACTGTCAGGACTTTGCTATGCTGGGCACGCCATCTATGTGCCCTTTTTACGCAGCCCTTTGTAACCAGGGCCTTCTGCATCATCCTTCAGGAGGCAGTTTTGCACCCTGTAGTCCCAGCTATTTGGGAGGCTGAGGAGGGAGGATCACTTGAGCCCAGGAGTTTAAGGCTGTAGTGAGCTGTGATTGTGCCTCTGCGCTCCAGCCTGGGCGACAGAGTGAGGCCCCATCTCTAAATTAAAAGGAAAACATCCACCTTTCCTTAGGCTGTCATTATATATAATATGATATGTACATACATATTATGTTTCCTGTCTGTCTTTAATTTCAGACTATTTTGTATGAAAAGAAAAGTAATTGGCCTCTGTACAGCACCTTCCTTTGTACAAGAGATTTCCACTCACACTCTTCCATCTCTACCTCCTAAGTGACAACCTTGTGAAGTGGGCAGTGTCCACTCCACAATGCAATCCGGTGGTAGATAAGAGTATTTACAAATCACTCTAACATGCTGTGTACCTTGGGGTAGCCCTTGAAACATGGGAGACTAGACCTTATTTAGCCCTTGCAGACACATTTCTCAAGTCCTAGCAGTTGGCCACTGCTGGAATCACCCTTTCCAGGCTCCTACCATCCCTTCAGAGAATTCTGGCCTCATAATCTCACACCCAAGACATATGAGTGTAACAGTAGGAACTGCATGGGTTGTATGTAAAAAAGATACAGTTACCATGTGTTTAACCACATCTGTAGGTGCTTATTTTTTCTCACATAACAATTCTAGATTGCCACCTCATAGTTGCAAGATAACCGCTCACTTCTAGCTGCATACTCATATTCTCTAAGGAAAGGGGGAAAAAAGGAAGCAACAAGATGGAAGAGGCAGTCACCCTATCAGGAAAGCAAAGTCCCCAAAATAACCAGCAGGTTTCCAGTTACATCTCTCTGACCAGTACGTGTCATATGGCTACCCTCAACTGCAAGGGAATCTGGGAAATGTAGTTGTTTAGTTGGGCATCTTGTCAACCCAAACAATATCAGCGTTCTATAAATAAAAAGAAAAGGGAGAAGATCACGTGTGGTGATCTTAAGGTGTGCCTTCCTCACAAGAGAATAGGCTCTAGGATGTCAAGGAACATATCTGTTTATGCTCATGATTTTTGTCCCAGAGCCAAGCCCAGTGCCTGGCACACAGTGGGTGCTCTATAATATGTTTGAAATGGGGGAGTGAGCCTGGGCAACATGGGGAAACCCCATCTCTACTAAAAATACAAAAATCAGCCAGGCGTGATGGTGCATGCCTGTAGTCTTAGCTACTCAGGAGACTGTGGCAGGAGGATCACTTAAGCCCTGGAGGTCGAAGCTGCAGTAAGCTGTGATTGAGCATTCCAGCCTTGGTGACAAAGCAAGGCCCTGTCTCAAAAAGAAAATAAAAATAATAAATGGAGGAATTAATGAATCAATGAAATGACTGCTAAAGTCGTCATTATTAAGGTATTTTAATCTCTAAATGGGCTTAAATCTCAGGCCCCTAAAACCCTTTCACACATCTGGTATTTGCCAAAGTTAAAACGTTTCCAACACTCCAGCTTCTTCCCGTGTCCTCTGTGTTCTCTGTGTGTCACTTGGATAACCCCTAACACCCATTATCAGGTCACAATAAATCAAATCTGCAGCATTTCATTCTGGGTTACCTGGAATATAGCTCTCATATTCATAAATTAATAGCCAATTATGGAGCATGAGATAAATAATCCCCAGCATCAATACATATCATCCATAATTACAAAGACAGGATCAGGTGTATTCATGCATAACACTTGGCTGGAATTCCCATTTTTAATGCAGGTATTTATTGCCACATACATATCATTTTGAGGAAAGGGTAGTTTTATACCTTTTGATAGAAAAGACACCTACATAGATAAAGCCCTTTCATAAAATGCTGTAAATTTGATAAATGAATAAAAGCATAAAATTTAGCCAGAAGTTTTCTCTTGGATGAATGGGTTTTTAAATACTTACAGTGTGTTTTTAAATAACAGAAAAAAATAGGACACCCCAATCAGATCTGGAAACCCTCAAAAAGAGATCGCATTTTAGGTGAACTGTTTATAGAAAAAGCTGGCTTTCATTAACTTAAACCTCCAGGAATTGGCTCTGTGGGCTCTGGGAGGCAAAGATAGTCCCAGGCCATTCCAGCAGAGGTCAGGGGGTTTGATGACCTCTTCTTTCTCTAATAGACAGCAGTGTCTCAGCGTGAGAGCTGGGGATACAGGGTCAAAGCTGAGGGTTTTCTGTGTTCTTAATGGTGCCCAGCAATGGTGTTGACTAATCCATTAACTTAACCCACTAACCGTACTTCATTACAATACATTCAGAATTTCACTGAAAGACACATGGGTTCTTCAGGAAATTCTTACTCCTTGAACCTCAGTTTCTTCATCTTTTCTACAAAAAGAATAAAAGTAGCCATTCTGTGTGCCTTTCCAGTATGGTTGTGAGGATCACATAAAGAGAACATGAAGCAAACTATCATACCCATCATCTCACATCATTACCCATTTGTGTGTGTGTGTGTGTGTCAAGAGCAGCTAAAATCTACCCATTTAGCAAGAATCCCATACATGAAAACATGGTGTAGATGGTAACACGCTATGCCAGTAAGAGAGGTTTTTAGAATGGGTAATGATTTTTACAGGAAGTATCTTAGTGGGATTGTTTGGGTTGGGGATCGTACATCCCCAGCACTAAACATGGCATATCTGTTGGATAGCAATGGGATGCAGGGTTGTACTCACTTACACTCGAGTAAGGAAGGACCATTGTCCCATAAATAGGGGCTGTGTGATGCCCAGGAGTCTGGATGTGTGAGCTCTCCTTCTGCACCTGCCACTCTCTTATCCTGTATGTTTGAGCTAGTTATTTTCATGCTGTGAATCTGTCTTCTCATCTGAAAAAATGGAGGTGTCAAACTAACAAATCTCTGGGGAGCTGTTCTGGCTGTAACATAGTAATTCTGATGCTACGGAATCCAGGATCCCAGTGTGTGGTGGGATCAGGGACCTGTTCAGATGGACATCCACCCTAACGCCATCTGAGACCCTTTCTGGCTGCCCTTGCCCTGCTCATCAATGTCTCTCAGAAGATCTTCTCTAGCCTCTTGAGGGTCCTCCCCGACCAACTCAGGAACCTTGACAGCCTCTGAGACCAGCCAAGTTAAGGGTCTTAGGACAGGGCTGAAACACCACCTCTGTCTCAAGTTTGGTGTTGTCTACCAAGAGCCTGACTGGGGGACATCAAGGCAACCTTCCCTGAATTCATCAAACAGTTCCAAAAGCCTGCAAACAGGTGCTGGCTTTTTAAGAGAAGTAATTTCTGTGGCTCTCCACTCTAGCCACATTAGTCATTCAAGTGTTAAGGGACAATATAAATTCCTGTCTTCCTAGTTTATGTGACCACTAAGATTTATTCCAAACGACAGGTCATTAATGTTTCTTCTCTTATTTTTTTTCTCAGATTCACTGAAAATTCATATTTCTGCTTCATTATAGACTGCTAACAGCTATGCTTTTGGTCAGAAAGTCAGCAATAAATCTGAATTTAATAAACTGACAAAAGATCACTATCCCAGAGACGGTCTGAGCCCACATTCCTCCTTTCCTTCCATACAAATGCTTTTATACTGATGTATCTTCCACATAAAAGCTACACTCACCATCTTAATAGTCACCTTCCCGCCACCCCCTTCAATGTTTTGCCGTTTTAAGGCTGACTATATAATTATGGATTGTCAGAGCCTGAAGGCCCCACAACAATCGCAGTGGGTGGGGAAAAACCTGAACTCCAGGCTCAGCCATTCCCCTGCCATGCGACCTTGGACACATGCTGAGCCTCAGTTTCTTTATCCATAGAATGGAAATCATAGTCCTCATCCCATCTGCCTCTCAGGGGACCATGAGGATTAGATTCAAATGACAGCAGGGTGGAAACCATGAAGCTCTATGCAATGGGGGGTCAGGGATTGTGACTGCTTTTTAGTTGCAAATGTTCAGCATGTTAGAGCCAACACGCATGTTAGAGATTCTTCACTTTACAAAAGAACACTGAGGTAGCAGCAAGTGGACCTCAGGGAACCAGATTCTCCTTTCAGGTGTTTTTTCTACTACACAATAGTCTCCCCCAAATCTCACCTACTTGCTGTTGAAAAAGGGTTTAGAGGAGGAGTTCTCTGAAGTTTCCTGGAACGCCTCACCCCACTACAGATTGCTTGGATAAGGAGGCTCTAAGAACTTTCTGGCTGGGACCAGAGTCATGATCATATCTTTGTTCACCTCCAATCAGTTGTGAGTACCTTGAGGGAAATTCTTGTATAGAGTAGGCATTAGGGAATGACTATTTGAATGAATTCTGAATTAATCCAAGGGGGCTAATGTTCTGGCTAAACTCCCAATAGCATTATGGGTTATTGGGAGGCACCTATCCTAAGATCTGATCATCCCTTCCAGAAGGCAGCAAAACTATCTCTTAGAAAATGGAAAGCCTAACCCCTTCCTTTCGGGGACTTTCAGATGCACGCTAAGAATTCCAACTACTGCACTCCCCAAAACTGTGGACCAGAATGAGGACTTTTAGGAGACTGGCATGCAGACAAATACATCAAGCCTTCTATAAACTTCTACCTTCAAACTCTCTATAAACTTCTGTCTGGCTTTGTAAATAACAACCATATAAGAATGTTCCCAATAAACACTGGAAGCAGAAATGAATAGACATTTCCGAGGACCTGTTTCTGACTAGTTGAGCAAAGCTTATAAAAGTTATGCTGTGTGCTCCGTCACCCTTTTTACTATTTCATAACGTCATCCATAAACCCAGAATAATTCTTATTTACCAACTCTCTCTCTGCATGATTTTGCAGTCTCCAGCCAAAACTTGATGCAAATGGTGAAAAAATTAATCCTGTTGACTAAAATTAGAAAGCTCTAAAATTAGGGTGGTTTAAAAAAAAAAGAGAATGGGCTGCCCTGAGTAATAGTGAGTCTCCCATAACTGGAAGTATGTAAGCAGAGACTAGAAGACTATCTGCAAAATGGTCTAAAAGAGGAATTCCTAAAATTGAGTGGGCAATTGGCTTAGACTACCTACAAGTCTTCGCAAATCAGAAGTTCTGGAAATTGAAGATGTTGGTTCCCCCCAGAGCTTTTCTGCAGGCCTAGTGTCTGCCAGGCTGTGTGCTGGGAATGGATGAAGTAGACCCAGCTCCTAGTGATGCTAAGTGAAACCCCAGTGTGATGGTTAACACTGAGTGTCAACATGATTGGCTTGAAGGATGCAAAGTATTAAGCCTGGGTATGTCTGTGAGGGTGTTGCCAAAGGAGATTAACATCTGAGTCAGTGGGCTGGGAAAGGCAGACCCACCCTTAATCTGGGTGGGCATCATCTAATCAGCTGCCAGCACAGCTAGAATATAAAGCAGGTAGAAAAACGTGAAAAAGCTAGACTGGCCTAGCCTCCCAGCCTACATCTTTCTCCCATGCTGGATACTTCCTGCCCTTAAACATGGGACTCCAAGTTCTACAGTTTTGGGACTTGGATTGGATCTCTCCTTGCTCCTCAACTTGCACACGGCCTGTTTTGGGACCTTGTGATCACGGGATCGCCCATATATATAGGGGAGTTTATTAAGTATTAATAGGATTATATATATCCTATTAGTTCTGTCCCTCTAGAGAACCCTAATACAGCCAGCTTAGTGAGAAGGCAGATAAGCCAGCAGCTAACTCCAGTGCAAGGCAGAATGGTGAACAGGTTGGAAAGAGGTGACCAACAGCCAGCTATGAGTTTGAGGGATAGTTGTGATGAAGAACCACCCAGAACTGGAGGAAGTCCCCACGGCCTGCTTCCTTGAGTTAGAGGGCTCTGGTTATGGGGAAACTGTCTATATATAATAATACATTTTATTGAGCATTTATTAGGTGCCAGACACTTAGTCTACTCGTCAGTTAATAGACGTAACAGTCCAAGGTAGGTACTACTGCTTTCCCCTATTTTACGTATGAAGAAATCAAGGATAGAGAGGGCAAGTAATGTGCCCAAGGTCACATACCCTAGTACAAGGTCAGGCCCTGATGTAAAGGTAGGCAGTCTACTTCCAGCCATTGCTCCTAATAAGGCTGCTTTCTCAATGCCTCTGGAAGAAAAAGAAAGGTTTGGACCAGGCTGTCTGTAATGTCTGGCCTGCCAAAACACCAGGAATGTCCAGTACTACACCTCCAGGATGGGGTTGAGAGGAAAGCAGGATTTCCTGGACCAGGTGAATGCAGCATCCATATTAACTTCATTCTCCCAAGTATGGATTCCCGAGCCTTGAACTCCACAGTATCTCTGAAAAGCCTTCTCACACACAGCTTCAGCTTCCTAAAGCTCCCCATGAATTCAGAACAGAAGAGGAAAGCCTCGTTCTAGGATGCCCACATCCACATAGATTATTCCATAAACTCCTTCGACTTTCAGCTGGAGTTAGATCTGGTTTCTGAAATCCAGACCATGAAGGGGTGGGGCGAAGTTCTGGGAGGGCCAAGCTGGGAATGTCTGGTACACACAGAGAAGGTGCTTCCCTTGACCTGGACAGGCACTGGGACAAAGTAAGAAGACAGGTGAGCTACAAGGCCATCAAGTAGCCCACAGTTCAGAGTAAATGACAAGACTGCAGCCTCACAGGATGTGGGGGCGTTACAATGTCAATTTAGTGAAGCTGGAGTTGTGTTTCTTAGAATTCCCTTCTCTGGGTCATGCCAGGTCAACTTTGGCCACAAGTACATTTTGCAAGAGATTCAGAACAAAGAAAGGCAGCAGCAGCTACATTCTTGTTATGCTCAGAGGCCAGGACAGGGCACAAGCCCTCACAGACATTGTCACATATCTTCTGGGTGGTATGGGCCAGCATTGGGACCTGCAGCTTCCCCCAAGCCCACCAGCTCCTGCAAATGGTCTCATTTTAGCTCCCCTGATCCCTGGGCCAGTTCAGCATTTTGCTTTTGCTCCATGAGAAAACGCACAATTTCTGTAAATCATCCCCCTCATCAAAGTTGGAGTCTTGGGCGAAGTGAGACATCAGTGTGGATTCCACCCCATTCCCTGAGTTCCAGCCCATCCAGTTTATCCTCAGTTCCCCACTTCCTGTCCATCATTTCTTCCCCACTTCTGTATCTGATGCTGATTTCAGGCCTCAGCACCAGACACAGAAATAACAGCCTTGCATAGACCAGTCCCCGCAATTATATAAGGTGAAATGTCTATAGCCAACCCCTTACTATGTCTATCTCACCAAGTGGTTCTGCTTCTTGGACTGAACCCCAAGTGATATGAAGAGGAAAACAAAGCCAATCCTGGCAGAATAGAAGGAGGGATAGGCTCGATGCCAATTCACAGCAGAAGTCAGTTTGTCTGGTGCAGGACCTGATGAAGCTCTTGAGCTTCTGAATGTGGGCTAACTAGCTGTCTTGTGAAAGTATTGATCTCAGAACCTAAAGACCCAACCAGTCAAGGAGCAAATGGTTTCAGTTAATGGAAGGCTGGAATTAGCTGGGGTCACATCAGAACTGTTGTATGACTTAGATACACCACTATAGCTGCTACAGACACCACACACACACACACACACACACACACACACACACACACACAGAGAGAGAGAGAGACAGAGAGAGAGACAGAGAGAGAGACATAGCATCTATAGTCTTCCCTAGTCAAGCAGTACTTTTGGTGGCTTTCTTTTACTCCTTTCTCCCTCCTTCCGTTTTCCTTTGAGTTGATGCTTGAAGTTTCAATGACTCTCTTAAATCCTAAAAAATAATATCTGTCCAAGTAGTGGACAGCTTGTGCCCCTGGAGGAGGCCCCTCATGTGTGGTTCTGGGAGGGCCAGCCAGACTCTTCTGGCCTCAGAGAACCTACAGAGGAACAGGAGTAAGGTAACTACTCTTAGTCCCTGATGTGACAAGAAGCTGCTCCTTGGACCTGTGGGCAGAAGCTTGCTCCCTCTGCTCAGAAGCAGAGTGACCATGGCCGTTTTGCTCACCACTGTTCCTTAAGGCTAGAATTGCCTAGGCCCCATAGGCACTGGAAAGATCCCAGTGATTTTACCCAACAGTTGACCTGACAAAATCATGAGCAGGTTAAGGAAAAGAACATCTCTTTCAGCCAACACTCAATAACCAGAACAAAGGAGACACAGCAGAGTTCAACAAGCAGGGGACCCACTGGAGCACGATGTCAGAAGACTCAGGTGAGAATATTAAACAGCAATCTAAGAGAAGCTCTCGAGGAGATCCAACTGAAGAATAAAAATCACTTTCTAGGCTGGGTGCAGTGGCCTGTAATCCCAATGCTTTGGGAGGCCGAGGAGGCCGGATCACTTAAGGCCAGGAGTTCAAGACTAGCCTGGCCAACATGGTGAAACCCCGTCTCTACTAAAAATACAAAATTTAACTGGCATGGTGGCTCATGCCTGTAGTCGCAGTTACTGGGGAGGCTGAGGTGGGAGGGTCACTTGAGCCTGGGAGGTGGAGGTTACAGCGAGCCATGCCACTGCACTCCAGCCTGGCCAACAGAGCAAGACTCTGTCTCAAAAATCAGTAAGTAAATAAATAAATAAAATAAAAAGCATTTTTTAGGTACAAATGATACAACATTCTCATCGAAACTTTTAATACATAAGCTGAAATAGAAGATAGTCATTTCTGAAAACGGACTTAGTAGCCTGTACAACAGAGCGACAAATGTAAAAAGACGAAAATCGTGAAGGGAGAAGATGCAAAACACTTGAAGACCTAAGTTGCAAGTAACAAGCATTTCAGAAGAAGAGAAGGAAACAGATGAAATTATCACAAAAACTAAACAAATAACAAAGGATTTTTTATCTGAAGAAAGATTAATTTCAATATTAAGAGAGCTTTTTTAGTCCCAGAATGGACTAACTAAAGAGAGAACTAGAAACCTTGACATAGCCTAATTTTTCGAAAAGTCCCAAATTCCAATTTCGCCACTGTTTAATCACTGTTTTTTCCCTGACAATCAACAGGAAGAAGAAATTAGTTAAAAAGAAAACAGAAACAGAAACAGATGAGCGCCCAACTTTCCAATTGCAATACAGCAAGCTAGAAGAACACCTACGTGGAAAAATAAAAATATTTGCAGATATACAAGGATTCTTAGTGTGTGTCACCCATCTACCCTTGCTGAGGAACATACTTGAGAAAGTACACTAACCAAAAAAACCATTCAAGAAGGAAGATTAAGTAGATTAAGCAAAACACTGGGAAGCGGCACTGACAAGAATGCTTAGTCACAGCGGGCATTTATTCTGATCTGATAGATGGGTTCCTGTACATACTGGCTGTTAAATGTTCCTAATATTACATATATATAACATATATATTATGTTATATATATGCATACATTTATGCATATATGAATAATATAAATGGGGATTTTTATTTAAAGTTTTAAATAAGAGGTTTTAGAATAGGGAAAAAGTAAAAGCTAACCCTAGTAATAGCTGTGATGGTTAATTTTAGGTATCAATGTGATTGGATTAAAGGATGCCTGGATGGCTGCTGGTAGGGCGTTGTTTCTGGGGGTGTCTGTGGGGGTGTTTTGGGCATGTGAGTCACTGAAAGGAAGACCCGCCCTGTGGGCCCAGTTGTAACAAGAAGATGGAAGAAGGAGGACTTTCTCTTTCTCTCTCTCTCTCTGTCCCCCACAACCTCCCTTCTGGAGCTGGAGCAAACATCTTTCTCCTCTTGCCCTCGGGCATTAGACTCCAGGTTCTTTGGCTTTGGGACCCTGGGACTTGAACCAGTAGCCTCCTTGGTTCCCCACACTGGGTGCTTCCCTGGTTCTAAGGCTTCTGGAATTGGACTGAGTCAGGCTACGTGCCTCTCTAGTTCTCCAACTTGTAGACAGCCTATTGGGAGACTTCTCTACTTCTGTGATCATGTGAGCCAATTCCGCTAATAAATTCCATTTCCTAGATTCTCTTGGTTCTGTATCTCTGGACAACCCTGGCTAATACAATAGCCTAAACTAAATGTTTTAAACTATTTGAGCAAGACCTGGAAAAGAAAATTAAGAGAAAGTTTAAGAGTAAAGAAATAAAGCATTTCTAATGGTTTCCTTTCATTTTGCTCTTAGTAGAGAGGGATAGGTAAATAAACAATTTGTTGGGAGCAAGTTGATAATTGCTGTCATAATCAGACATAAGAGATAATATATGTTCAATGATGATTCTTGGGGAAAAAAGTAACCACTTGCAGAATTGAAAAGCAGAGAAATACTTCAAAATTAGCAAGAGGAAAAAAGAAAGGATTAAATGACAATTTACTCAAGCTAGCAAATTAATTAATTAAGGGAAAAAAGGAAATAATAACAAAGTAAAATACAGAGAAACATAAAATTACATGGAAGGATACTTACTATCCTAAATGCAGATGGTCTGAATTCCTTTATTGAAGTACAATATATTGAATTAAAAAATAAGAAATACACTTTAAAAGATCAGAAAAGAGTTAAAATAAAGGGATTCCAAGCAAATTCAAACAAGATGAAAGAAAAGTTGCAATAATATATCACATAAAATGCATTTAAGATCGAAACATTACAAAGGATAAAGAAAATGAAAAGTCATGAAACTTTCTTCCCCCTAAAAAGTCACAGCTAAATATAAGGCAAAAACTCATAGAAATACAAGGAGAATTTGATTTTAAAAATACAACTCCCATGGGAGATTTTAATGTGCTCTTTTCAGAAGGTGATAGACCTAAGAGTAAACAAAATATAACAAGAAAGGCAAGGACCCATATGACATAACCACAATTAACAATATACATCAGGCCGGGCACGGTGGCTCATGCCTTTAATCCCAGCACTTTGAGAGGCAAAGGAGGGTGATCATGAGGTCAGGAGTTTGAGACCAGCCTGACCAACATGGTGAAGCCCCGAATCTACTAAAAATACAAAAATTTTCTGGATGCAGTTTGTGCACCTGTAATCCTAGCTACTCAGGAGGCCAAGGCGGGAGAATTGCTTGAACCTGGGAGGCAGAGGTTGCAGTGAGCCGAGATCACGCCACTGCACTCCAGTCTGGGTGACAGAGCGAGACTGTCTCAGAATAAATATATATACACACATATATATATGTGTGTGTGTATATATATACACATACATCAACAACTCACATTAATACATAGAAAATTTACAGTTCTACAGATATAAAAAAACACATTTGCCTTTTGAGCACTGAAGTATTTATAAAAATCAGTCAGAAGTTGGAGTCTGTCTCATGGTCCCTCAAGATTAGGTTTCACATTCTCAGTCCAAGTACTACATAAAAGATACTCCTGAGTGTATTATACCTGGAGGCACATGTTGTTTTTCTGTCCTTCGTTGGTGGCATTAATTTTGATCACTGATCAAAGTGCTGTCTATACATACTTCTCACTACATTTAATATCCATTGATGATTCTTGCCTGAACCAGTTTTATTATGATTTTTGCAAAATGATGATTTAACTCCAGTACTCTCTCCACATTATTAGTTGATATTAGAAAATGTCTTCATTTTTTCAGAGCTTGTTTGGAGGTTCTATCAGGGGAGTGCAGCTACTCATATGCCCTTGATTGAAGACCAGCCCTCCTCTATTGGGGATGGTCATCCTCTTCGACCAACGATGCGGCTTCCAGAGGAAGGCACACGGAACAGTGAGGAAGGAAGGGGACACCTGCATAGCCAGCCAGATCAGCCGAACAATCCTGGCCATCAGTGGGGCAACAGATGTCACAGCCAGGTCACCCTCACATCTGGAAAACGTCTTCTTTTAAAAAAAAGAAAAAAGAAGACTTAAAATGAGTAAGTATTTATCTTAAGAAACTAAAAAAAGGGAAAACAAAATAGTAAAAAAGTTTGAGGAATGAATTGATAAAGATAAAAATGAAAAATAAGGAATAGAATAAAAGAGTATAAAGCATAAATAAATTCAAAATCTGGGTTTTTTAAACTACTATATAAGGCATTTTTCTTTTTAAAAAGTATATTTTGTATTTTTCAGTTCAGGAATTTCCATTTGGCTCTTTCTTAAAATAATTTCAACTTCTGTTTTAGATTCAAAGGGTGCATGTGCATGTTTGCTACCTGGGTATAATGCATAATGCTGAGGTTTGGGCTATGATTGATCCTGTCACCCAGGTACTGAGCACGGTACCCAATAGTTGGTTTTTCAACCCTTGACCCCTTCCTCCTGTAGTTCTATTGTTGCCATCTTTATGTCCATGAGTAAAAATCTGTATTTTTAAAAGACACCAACAGATCAAATACTCACTAGCTTGATTCAGAAAAATAAAAACAGGGCAGTTCCAAGATGGCCTAATAGGAACAGCTCCAGTCTACAGCTCCCAGCGTGAGCGACACAGAAGACAGGTGATTTCTGCATTTCCAACTGAGGTACCGGGTTCATCTCACTGTGGCATGTCTGACAGTGGGTGCAGGACAGTGGGTGCAGCCCGCCGAGCGAGAGCTGAAGCAGGGCAAGGCATTGCCTCACCCAGGAAGTGCAAGGGGTCATGGAATTCCCTTTCCTAGCCAAGGGAAGCTGTGACAGATGGCACCAGGAAAATCGGGTCACTCCCACCCTAATACTGCGCTTTTCCAACGGTCTTAGCAAACGGCACACCAGGAGATTATATCCCACACCTGGCTCAGAAGGTCCCTCACCCACGGAGCCTCGCTCATTGCTGGCACAGCAGTCTGAGATCAAACTGCAAGGTGGCAGCGAGGCTGGGGGAGGGGCGCCCGCCATTGCAGAGACTTGAGTAGGTAAATGAAGCAGCCGGGAAGCTCAAACTGGGTGAAGCCCACAGCAGCTCAAGGAGGCCTGCCTGCCTCTGTAGATGCCACCTCTGGGGGCAGGTCATAGCGGCAGAAACTGCAGATTTAAATGTCCCTGTCTGACAGCTTTGAAAAGAGTAGTGGTTCTTCCAGTATGGAGTTTGAGATCTGAGAACAGACAGACTGCCTCCTCAAGTGGGTCCCTGACCCCCAAGTAGCCTAACTGGGAGGCACCCCCTAGTAGGGGAAGATTGACACCTCACACGGCTGGGTCCTCTGAGACGAAGCTTCCAGAGAGGCAGCAACATTTGCTGTTCAGCAATATTTGCTGTTCTGCAGCCTCCGCTGCTGATACCCAGGCAAACAGAGTCTGGAATGGACCTCCAGCAAACTCCAACAGACCTGCAGCTGAGGGTCCTGACTGTTAGAAGAAAAACTAACAAACAGAAAGGACATCCACACCAAAATCCCATCTGTATGTTGCCATCATCAAAGACCAAAGGTAGATAAAGCCACAAAGATGGGGGGAAAACAGGGCAGAAAAGCTGAAAATTCTAAAAATCAGAGCACCTCTCCCCCTCCAAAGGAACGCAGCTCCTCACCAGCGATGAAACAAAGCTGGACGGAGAATGACTTTGACAAGTTGAGAGAAGAAGGCTTCAGATGATCAAACTTCTCTGAGCTAAAGGAGGAAGTTCGAATCCATCTAAAAGAAGCTAAAAACCTTGAAAAAAGATTAGACCAATGGCTAATTAGAATAACCAGTGTAGAGAAGTCCTTAAATGACCTGATGGAGCTGAAAACCATAGCAAGAGAAATACGTGACGAATGCACAAGCTTCAGTAGCCGATTCGATCAACTGGAAGAAAGGGTATCAGTGATTGAGGATCAAATGAATGAAATGAAGTGAGAAGAGAAGTTTAGAGAAAAAAGAGTAAAAAGAGACAGACAAAGCCTCCAAGAAATATAGGACTATGTGAAAAGACCAAATCTACATCTGATTGGTATACCTGAAAGTGAGGGGGAGAATGGAACCAAGTTGGAAAACACTCTTCAGGATAGTATCCAGGAGAACTTCCCCAACCTAGCAAAGCAGGCCAACATTCAAATTCAGGAAATACAGAGAATGCCACAAACATACTCCTCAAGAAGGGCAACTCCAAGACACATAATTGTCAGATTCACCAAAGTTGAAATGAAGGAAAAAATGTTAAGGGCAGCCAGAGAGAAAGGTCGGGTTAC
>NW_012100110.1:60215-62164 GCF_000951045.1 Mandrillus leucophaeus | reverse complement strand
CAGGAAACAACAGGTGCTGGAGAGGATGTGGAGAAATAGGAACACTTTTACACTGTTGGTGGGACTGTAAACTAGTTCAACCATTGTGAAAGACAGTGTGGTGATTCCTCAAGGATCTAGAACTAGAAATACTATTTGACCCAGCCATCCCATTACTGGGTACATACCCAAAGGATTATAAATCATGCTGCTATAAAGACACATGCACTCGTATGTTTATTGTGGCACTATTCACAATAGCAAAGACTTGGAACCAACCCAAATGTCCATCAATGATAGACTGGATTAAGAAAATGTGGCATGTATACACACCAATACTATGCAGCCATAAAAAAGGATGAGTTCATGTCCTTTGTAGGGACATGGATGAAGCTGGAAACCATCATTCTGAGCGAACTACAGCAAAGACAAAAAACCAAACATCTCATGTTGTCACTCATAGGTGGGAATTGAACAATGAGATCACTTGGACACAGGAAGGGGAACATCAGGGCCTGTCGTGGGGTGAGGGTAGGGGGGAGGGATAGTATTAGAAGATATACCTAATGTAAATGACAAGTTAATGGGTACAGCACACCAACATGGCACATGCATACATATGTAACGAACCTGCACGTTGTGCACATGTACCCTATAACTTAAAGTATAATAATAAATAAATAAATAAATAAATAAATAAAGCAGCAAAAAATACATGCAGGAAGAATGAGAAAGGAGATAAAGACAGATATCAAATTGTAAAACAATAGTATATGCAATTGTACGAAAATAAATTTGAAAATCTAAGGGGATGGATAAATTTTTGCCAAATGAAAATGAGAAAAGTAGACCCAAGAATAAGTTTTTTTTAAAAAGCCAACTTCTAAGGACCAAGACTTTAGATAACATTAGAATGGTTATTAAAATTTCTATTTTTAAAAGGCATCAGAACCAGAGGGCATAGCTGAGCTCTCTCCAACCTTTAAATAATAGATAACTCTAACATTATTTAAACTATTCCACTCTATAAAAAAGAAAAGCTCTCTAATTCATTTTATAGTGGTAACACAACTTAAATTTTTAAAAATATAATATTTAAAATAGGATTATCACTTTTATAAATATATATAAATATTTATACAAAATTTTAGCAAATCTAATTCACAATCAAATATCTACAAATTTAAAAAGAAAAATATGTGATTAAGCTAGATGCTAGGAAGATATTTAGCAAAAAATAATACTATTTTACACTCTCCCAATTGAAAATAAAGATCTAAGTAGAAAACAAATAGTAGGAGGCTATTTATCCAAAATCTACACAGTACATCCATCCAAATCAGAAACAATACACGGGTGCCTTCTGTCACCTTTTTGTTCTCCTTCTTTGAAGAAAAAAAAAATTAAATCATCAGAATGAATATTGAAAAAAAAATTAAATCTATTTATAAATCATACAATTATAAACATTTAAACCCAAGAGACTCTTATAAATAACTTCTATAATTCATTAGAGAATTTGGTAAAGTGGCTTGATTGAAGATAAATATATGAAAATTAACATATTTTCCATCTGCTAGTAGTAACCAGTTAGAAATGAAATTGTGGGAAACATCAAATCCTTAGTAACAATAACTGCAAATGTAAAATATTTTGTCAGAACAGAACTAGATCTATGTGAAGAAAACCATAGAATCCTATTTAAGAACACATCACAAGATTGAGCAAATAAAAGGATACAATATTAGTGGATAGAAAACTTAGGATTGAGGCTGAGGTGGAAAGATTACTTGGACCCAGAATTTTGAGGCTGCAGTGAGCTGTGACTGTGCCACTATACTCACTACAGCCTGAGCAACAGCAAGATCCCATAGAAAGGAAAGAAAGAAAGAAAGAAAGAAAGAAAGAAAGAAAGGAAAGAAAGAAAGAAAGAAAGAAAGAAAGAAAGAAAGAAAGAAAGAAAGAAAGAA
>NW_012100110.1:58415-58814 GCF_000951045.1 Mandrillus leucophaeus | reverse complement strand
TGTCAGATTCACCAAAGTTGAAATGAAGGAAAAAATGTTAAGGGCAGCCAGAGAGAAAGGTCGGGTTACACACAAAGGGAAGCCCATCAGATTAACATGGAACTCTCAGCAGAAACTCTGCAAGCCAGAAGAGAGTAGGGGCCAATATTCAACATTCTTAAAGAAAAGAATTTTCAACCCAGAATTTCATATCCAGCCACACTAAGCTTCATAAGTGAAGGAGAAAAAAAATCCTTTACAGACAAGCAAATGCTGAGAGATTTTGTCACCACCAGGCCTGCCCTAGAAGAGCTCCTAAAGGAAGCACTAAACATGGAAAGGAACAACCAGTACCAGCCACTGCAAATACATGCCAAATTGTAAAGACCATCAATGCTAGGAAGAAACTGCATCAACTAA
>NW_012100110.1:57170-57795 GCF_000951045.1 Mandrillus leucophaeus | reverse complement strand
GAGACACAAAAAACCCTTCAAAAAATCAATGAATCCAGGAGCTGGTTTTTTGAAGAGATCAACAAAATTGATAGACTGCTAGCAAGACTAATAAAAAAGAAAAGAGAGAAGAATCAAATAGTCATGCTACTTGACTTCAAACTGTACTACAAGGCTACAGTAATGCAATAAAAAATGATAAAGGAGATATCACCACCAATCCCACAGAAATACAAACTACCATCAGAGAATACTATAAACACCTCCACACAAATAAACTAGAAAATCTAGAAGAAATGGATAAATTCATGGACACACACACTCTCCCAAGACTAAACCAGGAAGAAGTTGAATGCCTGAATAGACCAATGACAGGCTCTGAAATTGAGGCAATAATTAATAGCCTACCAACCAAAAAAAGTTCAGGACCAGACAGATTCACAGCCAAATTCTACCAGAGGTACAAAGAGGAGCTGGTATCATTCCTTCTGAAACTACTCTAACCAATAGACAAAGAGGGAATCCTCCCTAACTCATTTTATGAGGCCAGTATCATCCTGGTACCAAAGCCTGGCAGAGACACAACAAAAAAAGAGAATTTTAGACCAATATCCCTGATGAACATTGATGCAAAAATCCTCAATAA
>NW_012100110.1:56162-56979 GCF_000951045.1 Mandrillus leucophaeus | reverse complement strand
CACTCCTATTCAACATAGTGTTGGAAGTTCTGGCCAGGGCAATCAGGCAGGAGAAAGAAATAAAGGGTATTCAGTTAGGAAAAGAGGAAGTCAAAATGTCCCTGTTTGCAGATGACATGATTGTATATTTAGAAAAACCCCATCATCTCAGCCCAAAATCTCCTTAAGCTGATAAGCTACTTCAGCAAAGTCTCAGGATACAAAATCCATGTGCAAAAATCACAAGCATTCCTATACACCAATAACAGACAAATAGAGAGCCAAATCATGAGTGAACTCCTATTCACAATTACTTCAAAGAGAATAAAATACCTAGGAATCCAACTTACAAGGGATGTGAAGGACCTCTTCAAGGAGAACTACAAACCACTGCTCAACGAAATAAAAGAGGACACAAACAAATGGAAGAACATTCCATGCTCATGGATAGGAAGAATCAATATAGTGAAAATGGCCATACTGCCCAAGGTAATTTATAGATTCAATGCTATCCCCATCAAGCTACCAATGACTTTCTTCACAGAATTGGAAAAAACCGCTTTAAAGTTTATATGGAACCAAAAAAAGAGCCCGCATTGCCAAGACAACGCTAAGCCGAAAGAACAAAGCTGAGGGCATCATGCTACCTGACTTCAAACTATACTACAAAGCTACAGTAACCGTAACAGCATGGTACTGGTACCAAAATAGGGAGATATAGACCAATGGAACACAACAGAGCCCTCAGAAATAATACCACACACCTACAACCATCTGATCTTTGACAAACCTGACAAAAACAAGAAATGGGGAAAGGATTCCCTATTTAATAAATGGT
>NW_012100110.1:0-50112 GCF_000951045.1 Mandrillus leucophaeus | reverse complement strand
AAAAAAAAAAAAAAAAATAGAGAAAACCAAATATTAGAAAATTATGAAAAGCAAACTATATGAGAGGTAACATGGCTGGCTTATCAGATATTTCTCACAGAAAAATAAAACGTATCAGAGAAACAGAGTATAGGAATCCAGCAACTGAAACAAGCATCTACAGGAAGTTGGTATATAACTAAGATATTTCAATTCTGTTGTGGATAAGAATCAGTTATTTAATAAAATGATGGCAGAATTGATTAACCATCTAAAATAAAATATAATTCAACTGTATCTCAAACCATATAAAAATAAGTTCCATTTATATTAAAGGCTTAGTGGTAAAAAATTTAAACAACGAATAGAAAAGCTAGTAAAATAACCATGGAACTTTTAGGGGAGGGGATATCCTGTGAGTCAAGACAGGGTATTCGGATTATATGAAGGGAAATATGGACATATTTTACCACATAAAAAGTAAAAATTTGTGTGAACCTAAAGGAAACGAGAGACTAGGGAAATAACAAAATACATGATAGATAACGAGTAAATGTTTATAGTAGTCAATGAGCTGCTCCTTGGTAATGAAATCATAAAAAGGAGAAAAGTGGCATATGGGTAAGGATATGATATACAATTCATGGAAGAAGGAATTCAAATGACCAATAAACACAAGAAACGATGCTCAACCTAAAAAATAGTAAAGAAAATGCAAAATAAAGCAATAATAAGACACCAGTTTTTCACTGATAAAATTGGAAAATTATTAAATAAGAATGGCAGCTGCTGGTGAAGACGTGGGGAAATAGTCACGTTTATACAGTGCCGGTGGGAATGTGAATTACCACAACCCTCTTGGAAAGCCATCTGCCGATATCTGTTCAAATTTAAAATATAGATGTACTTCAACCCAGCAATGCTAATTCTAGAAATATTTTTGATAGACACATAATATAATACAAGGAAGTTTTGTGCAGCAGTATTTGTAGTGGGGGAAACTAAAAGTGGGTAAACATTAAAAAGAATGATTTTTGTGCCCATTGACCTGAAGGATTGACCAAGATGTATTGTGAAGTGACAGAAAAAATGAATTTGTAGAAAAATATCTTTAATAAGAATCCAGCTTTAGGCCAGGTGCAGTGGCTCATGCCTGGAATCCCAGCACTTTGGGAGGCCAAGGTTGGTGGATCACTTGAGGTCAGGAGCTCGAGACCAGCCTGCCCAACATGGTGAAACCCTGTGTCTACTAAAAATACAAAAAATTAGCCAGGTGTGGTGGTATGCACCTGTAATCTCAGCTACTTGGAAGGCTGAGGAAGGAAAATCGCTTGAACCCAGGAAGTGAAGGTTACAGTGAGCTGAGATCATGTCACTGCACTCTAGCCTGGGCAACAGTGCAAGACTCCCTCTCAGAAAAAAATAAATACATACATACATAGGAATCCAGCTTTGGAAAAAGGAAACCAAAAAATTCCTTTTGATATATATATGAGTAGATCTTTGTATAGGGTTACAGGTGCATAGAGAAATGTATGCAAAGATAGGTACACATCAGGTTATTTCTGTTGATCCTTTTGGGGAAGAAGGGTAGTCAGAAGATGGAATGGAAGAAGAAAGGAGATGGGGGAAGAAAGAAAAAAGTCTATAGCAAAATAAAAACTGTCAATGCAATGATGTTGAATATACTTGTATGATGGTATTTGTGTATTTTTATGTTTACGGTTTTTCTCTTTTAACGGATTAAACTTACCAGAGATTTGTCTATTTTAAAGAAATCAGCTCTTAGATTTTCTGTTTCCTAATTTACAAATTGCTACTTTTAACTTTAGTTATTTACTCTCTACCAATGAATTTAATTTAATACTTTCAGCATTATTTTAAGAAGGTATAATATTGCATTTTATGTGTGACTAAATTATTTATTTTTATATCTACAATTATTTAGAATTATAAATTTAGTATTGTTCCAAATATAAGGAGCACTAAAAGGAATATCTCTGAGTAATTATTTCAGAGGAGGAAGTATGTGTAAGGCAGTCTTAGTCTATTTGAGCTGCTATAACAAAATATCATAAGACTGGGTAGTTTATAGACAACATACATGTATTTCTCACAGTTCTAGAGGCTGGAAGTTCAAGATCAAGACACCAGCAGATTTGCTGTCTGGTGAGGACCTATTCCTCATAGATGATGCCTTCTTGTTGTGTCTTCACATGGTGGAAGTGGTAGACAAGATTCCCTCAAGCCCTTTCATAAAGACATTAATCCCTTTAATGAAGGTGGACCCCTCATGATCTAATCACCTCCCAAAGGCCCCACCTCTAAAGCCATCATTTGCAGGGTTAAATTTCAACACATGCCTTTTGGAGGGACAACAACATTCAGATCCTAGCAATGGTATACTTTCCAAGACCTTTTATTTCCGTTTTTTTATTATTTTATTTTTTGATTGCTTCACATGTGGATATCTCAACTAAGTTTAATTCTTGGGTCACACTATTTTTATTTTAAGCTCTATATGTATTAGCTCATAGGATCTAGAAAAGCATCTCTTAAAGTATGTTTGAAGAACACAATGGTCTTACACTATATTTCTGAGAAAAACAATCTGACAGTCAAAATGTCTGGGGAGTGCTTCGTGTGTTGTGCATAAATTTCTAATATTCAAATATTTAGCATGAACACAAAAAGTCTGAAAACCACTGACCTGGGACTTTATATATGGTAAATCCTCACCTTTTGGGGTGCATCATACCTCCACTACCAATCTCTTCCCACCTATAAATTCATCATTTCCAGACCGTAATTAGATTAAGGGGAAGGAGACTCCAGAGAATGCCTAAGGTCTATGCTAAATGCCTTTTTTTGGAAGTTCCATTTCTCAGACCAGGGAGGTTCTTCCCTGGGGAGTAATGGATACCCTGGGGAGGAAATGATGGTATAAATGCCTGGAGTATAACACAAGGAAACTAATTTGGCTTATACACTTCAAATTTCAGTTTCAATGTATTAAAAGTTTCAAATATATCTCATAAATAAATATGCCAAACTCCACTAGAAGTCTGATCACTTATTAAATTGACAGTTGGTCTTTTCTCTGGTATTTCAAAAATCGGGCAACAGGACCCTCCAAGCAAATTTCCCTTTGACAATCAATGAACCTCACATAGAACAGAAGACCTTTGTTATCTATATTTAATTTTTCATAGAGCAAAGCATATAATCGTGCTTTTATCCAGTTTTTTTAAAATAAAAATTACTCTCTTGATAGCAAGGTTGAAATCCTCTCATAAATTGTTTGTCAGTAAAGTCAACATATATCCTAAAAATTAGATGAAATTTTAAAACTTTTCCCTCTAAAAAGTCTTAATTTCAGACCCAGCATTGCTGGATCACCACCAGGACACACTATAAATATATTTTTCCCATTCAGTTCATTGACTTTAAATAATTTTGGCACAGCATCAAAGACATCATCAACTTCAATGATGGTATCCAAGGCTCTGAAAAGCAGCACTTTTCTATTCCAATATATCTCTAACCATATATCATGCATAAATAAATGGCTGTGCTCAATCTCTGTCCTCTGTGGATTTGTTACAACTAAAAGTAAAATGAGCAATGATTGGCTCTTTTGCAAAACTTGAAGCCTGATATCTTCAACTAACACATCAATTTGACACTTGACTATAGAACTAAACAGAAAAAAAAAAATGTTTCCTGGTATTTTATCTCAATTTTATCTCCAAGTAATTTTTGGCAGTATTGCAAATGCAGTATTTGATGAGAGTGTCTCCATTGGTGTGACATTTTAAAAAATTATTCTTTATGCTTAAGGGGCTATTTCATATAACATTTTTACTTTTATGAAAACAATCCCATACTATGTGTCACAGGAAGACACAATTTGCACAAAAATTCACTGTCTTTTTAATGAGATCGGTAAAATTGCCCTTTAATATTATTCAGAGATTATCAATGCATACTTGCCCTTTATTTTTAAACCATTGATTCTAAGGAAGTTGGACTTCCTACTTTGCAATGTGTATGTACCCATATGTATTAGTTATCTATTGCTGCATAACAAATATTGCCCTTATGAGTGCTTTGATCTTGTGTTTGGTGGTCTAAAGGATTTCCATTTATCTTTAAAGTCTCATAGTTAATAGAATATGTTATGAAGTTGACCTTATAGGTAAATTTTCCCATGTACCTAATGGACCCTCTCAATATGTAGATTCTGGTTTTCTTTTATTTCCAGAAAGTTTTATTGAATTACAGTTTTAAGTATTCATTCTGTGCCACCATTTTGTTGGCTTCAGGGACTCCAATTATATGTACACTGATTCTTCTTTGCCTGTCTGTCTACCATTTCAAACACTTTCTCTCTGACCCTTTTTGCTCCTCACTTTATCTTGTTTTTATTCTCTTGGTTCTGCTCCTACCTTTCTTCAGTTTTCCCATCCAAATTTTAATTTAGTCTGTTGTCTCTTGGGTACTTTGTAGTCTTGATTTCTGATATGATTTCATCTTTTACTTAACATACTTGTCTAAATTTAATAAATGCTCTTTGATTTCTAATTCAGGGATACCTTTTCATGTCCATGTATCAATGTGTAGTTTCTTTTTTAAAAAAAAAAAAGTTCACTATTATATTTATTGTATAATGAAGAAAAACAACACATTCAGGGAAAAATTGAGATTAGCTTATTTTTCTTAAAAGGCTCATCTCAAGGATGGCAACAAAGTCCAGCTTGTGCCACCAAATGGTTTTACATGATCAAACTGTGTACAGCAGTGTCTTCTTGCACAGCAAAGTGAAGAAAGTTTCTACAGAGAAATAGAAGTTTTACATTTGTAAAATCTTTTTCACATTCTAATCATCTAGCTTCTTAAGATCCAATGCCAGGAGTTTTCAGGTTCCTTATTTTCAATGTGTAGTTTCTTTACAGAATGGCTTTTTATTTGTGTGTGTTTTGTTTTGCTTTGTTTTGTTTTACGTTGCGGAAGGAATTGTCTGTCTTCCGATTTCTTGGTTATTTCTTATATTGCAAGACTATAAAATTTCCCCTTTTCCTTCTTTTCCCCTTCACCACCAAATCTCCAAAAAGCACCCTTCCCTACCATTTAAGATTCTCTTCCCTCAGAAGCAATGCCTTTTGAAGACTGCCACCTCAAATAGCATGAATTTTTAAAATTCCTTCCTTAGAGCCATGCTCTGATCTACTAGGACTCTTTGGTGGTTTCCAACTCAGGGTAGATTTTTTGTTTCTGGCAGTGGTTTTAGGTCAATCATAAGACTGCCACCTCTTCTCTTTTCTCTTCTGCATTGCATTTCCCCTACTGTTCTTGTTCTTCACGGGTCTACTGGGCAAAGCACAAAAGACAACTTGTTGGAATTTGGTATTTCTTTATCTACTTGTGGATCAATTTAAAATTGGGGCATTCTCTTTCTCCTGGTTCTGCTAAAGTCATGTTTTTTGATTGGTTTTATTTATCCTTCTGTTGTCCCGAATTGTTTTGAGAGATTCAGATATTTGTGGCCATCATCTCAGGTAGCCCTAGGGCGAACTGAGAATGTTTTTTACTATATTTTTGTGTGACCCTCATCAATCTTAGAGATTTGACTACCTTAGGTTTCTGTAGTTTTTACTGAGAATCTATTAGCTAGTTTGTGTTTGCCAGATATAAAATTATGTTATCCTTTTTAGTATGCTTTTTCAAGCTACATACCTTGCAACCTCTAGATTCTAATATTGCCCCCCCTTGTCACCCCAAGAGGCAATCTTCACTTTCCTCATTCCTTGTTTCCTGACCACTATTCTAGCTACAGTGCAAATCAATGTAATGTATATAATGCAGAATCTGGAGGTGGTAGGGTACAGAAGCCCTGACATGGCCAGGGGAAAACTCAAGAGTGGCAGGCCCTAGAGTCAAAGGATTTCCTAAACCTCCATGATTTTAGGAAAGAAAATATGAAACTCTATAGATATGAAAAAATGAATCAGATTAAATTAATGCCCACTCTGCCCAACATCTGAGGTATTAGCCTCAGAACATAACTATTTGCATATTGATATGAAGGAAATAAAATCAGGAATCATTTTAAAATGGAAAGTCATGAGAAAATGATGACATATGTGTAAGTCCAAAAATGCCATTTATTACTTTAGATCTCATAATCTATAACTTTACAGTAGTGTGTATGCCCATTAATAACTAGTAGAGTGTCATTTTAGACTTAGCAACAAATAAGTTGAACAATTTTTTAAAATCCAGTCTCTTTGTTGATGGAGGAACCTCTAGATCCAGTTCAGTCTCAAAAAATTATCTCCATTTCTAAACCACCTTGTTTTCTATCTCTATACTTTTTCTGAAGATCTTTTATTATGAAATAAATGTATAAATGCTGCAGAGAAGATTAAAGGGGCGTTGCAACCCTGGGACCACAGAGTTAGAGGCTTGGCCCATAAACTATCAGGAAAAGTGTTATTATATAACTATTTCATACTCATTTCATTTGGTTTATACTTGTTTTCTTTATCTATCATGGAACTGAATATTATGAATAACAATTTTGACCCCCTTTCAACCAACTCTAGGCATCAGCTGGTAGAATGGACAGTTATTCAGGTCAAAAAATCCCAACTGACAAACACTGAGGTTCTTGTTGTTTTTGGCTTGGTTTGGGTTTGGTTTCACCTCTGACGTAGGTCTAAAAGCATAGTTATGGACCTAGACTTTAGGTCCTCAGGTATGTGGCTGGACAAGCAAAGCACCCACTAGGACCTTGTTCTAGATTGTTACTCAGCCCCTGGTCTCCTTGTTTGTGTTCCTAACAAATAACTCTTTGTCTTCAATACCTTAGCCAGAGCAACACTGAAACATCCTTCCCACTTGGGTAATGTAATTTGCCATCTGATGGAATCTGGTGTGAATTATTACTCACCAGCCGTAAATGAGACAGGTGTACTAATGAAGGGCAGAGGGAATGATGGGAAGATAAAAGCATTAGAAGGAGGCAGGAGGCGAGGCTCTAGTCCCCACTCTGCCATGGGTTCACTGTTTAACCCCGGCAAGTCTCTGTCCTACTCCCTGGGCCTCAGCTTTCCCATCTGAACTAGATGATATTTGGGGATCCTCATAGCTCAGGGGAACTCAAGCCTCTTCTAAAAGGCACTTTCATTATAAATTGGCCTCTAAGAGCTTTGTAGGCCTCATGGAGCAGTGCCTGCATAGGCAGGAGAAAGGGGTGATCTCAGAGAAAGGAAGGATGAACTCTTGCCCCACAGCTCAGGCAGGCAACAGAGAATGAGTGAGCACTCAAAGCCATCTTGGCATCTAGTCCTTGCTGTGTCACACATACCGAGAGGTCAACCAGTCTCTGCTTGGACACCACCAGTGGTGACCTCATTCCCTTTCAAATCAGCCCCTTTTGTTTTACATGTTTAGATGCAGTGGAGATGAAGAGAAGTGGGTGCGTTCAAGAGCTATTCACAGGTTAAAGTGACAAGAGGGAGGTGTCAAGGATGAAGGCTAGTTTTCCTTTTTTTTTCTTCTGCCTGCAATGTTTTCACCCCTAATTCTTTTTTCTTTATTTTTTTATTATACTTTAAGTTCTAGGGTACATGTGCACAATGTGCAGGTTTGTTACATAGGTATACATGTGCCATGTTGGTTTGCTGCACCCATCAACTCATCATTTACATTAGGTATTTCTCCTAATGCTATCCCTCCCCCAGCCCCCCAGCCCTGACAGGCCCCAATGTATGATGTTCCCCTCCCTGTGTCCAAGTGTTCTCATTGTTCAATTCCCACCTATGAGTGAGAACATGCAGTGTTTGGTTTCCTGTCCTTGTGATAGTTTGCTGAGAATGATGGTTTCCAGCTGATGAAGCCTAGTTTTCTGACTCTTCAAAGTATATGGATAGTGATACATTCAATGAGGAACATGCTGGTGGTGGGTGGGGGAATGTCATGAGTTCAGTTTTCTTGGACAGATAACTTTGAGGAGCCGCTGAAACATCCAAGTAAAGGCAAATGGCCAGTTGGATATTCAGATCCAGAGCTCAGAAGAGACAGCAGGCTGGGAACACAAAATTTAAAGCATTATTCCAAAAATTGATAGCTGTAATCATTGAGGAAGACTGTGAAATAAAAAGGAAAAAAGGGGCCTCAGATGAAAACTTGCAGAATACTAACATTGACAGCGTAAGTAGATGAGGAACTGCTTGGCAACCAGAGAGGCAGGGGAAGAACCAGGAGAATGGCACATCAGAAACAGCCCAAGGAGGGTCTCAGGAAAGACGGAGTGCTCAATAGTGTCAGGGGCTGTTGAGGAGTCAAGGAAGATAAGCAGAGGAATGTCTATGGAATGCAATGATGAGGTGGAGATGATTGGTGACTTATTAAGAATTCTTTTGGTAGAGCAGTGGGGCCAGAAGTTGGAGTGGAAGGGGTTGAGGACTGAGTGGGAAGTGAGAAAATGGGGCAGCAGGTGTAGACAGCTCTGTAAAGGCATTTAGCTGTGAAAGGAGAGAGATGGGCAGTACTGGTGTGAATGGAATCCACTGATGCCTTTTTAAATGGGAAGGGGTTTGCCATGGTTATATGTCAATGTGATTATACAGTTGAGACAGAAAAGTTTCACATACAGGAGTTTTAAAGGGCTACCGATAGTTCCTTAGAAGGCATAAGGGAATGGGTCCAAAGAACAGAGGAAGAGATAAATTCCTAAGTGTTTCAAAATTCTCTGGGCCTAAGTTTCAGCCAGAGCACTTCATACAAGTACCTGGCTGGTTTTTTGTGTTTTGTTTGTAACACTGGGTCAATTTTATAGAATTACAATTTTACAGGCCAGGCGTGAGTGGCTCACGCCTATAAGCCCAGCACTTTGGGAGGCCAAGGGGGTGGATCACCTGAGGTCAGGAGTTCGAGACCAGCCTGGCCAACATGATGAAACCCTGTCTCTATTAAAAAACAAAATACAAAAAATTAACCAGGCATGGTGGCACATGCTTGTAGTCCCAGCTACTCAGGAGGCTGAGGCAGAAGAATCGCTTGAACCCCAGGGGCAGAGGTTGCAGTGAGCCGAGATCACACTACTGCACTCCAGCCTGTACAACAGCCTGGGTGACAGACTCTGTCTCAAAAAAAAAGAATTTCAGTTTTTACCATTTCCTTTTCCAAGTGTATTATCTCCTCCTCCCATATCAAAATTATTCAATTCTATGAAAATATAACCAACATCTATAAAAGTTATGATACCTGAAGAAATGTTATATTTTTTCAGAGAAATGAAATTCAGATATTTTGAAGAAAGAAAACCCAGAAACCTGTGTTTTGGTACACTTCACCAGAATATTCTCCAGCCTCATCTTCTGAGTGGCTGAAGGAAATCCAAATGGAAGATAAGACATCAAGAATTTGTGTTAATCATCAATCAATCAGCTTTCTTTGTTCTCAAAGTACAGCCAATGGGCAGGAAACCAGGGTGCTCTGGTTCTCAGTCCTTCCCCACGTGGCCACCCAGCCATCTGATTCCTAACAAAACCCCTGACTGTTGGTTGTTACCCTCTTCCACATTGCCCACCCAAGCCCCATATTCGCTCATGTACATTCAGAGCCATTTTCATCACAACACGGAAGAGTGAAAGCTATCTCCATGGGGACCTTCACTCACAAGAATGACCTCCCTTCATGGTCGAGCACCATGAAGCCATTGAAGCTCTCTCTCTTTCCTACTTGGGGATTATGACCCATTTTTCTACAGCCTGTTTATTTGGAGATACCCACTCTATTCACATTAGCTGAGACCTTTCATGAAACACACAGAAAAAGATCACAAGAACAAGTAGATAATGAAGACACAGCCCTTCACCAATAAACCTTAGGCTCATAGACTCTAAGGGGATTCTAAGAGACCATGGGTTAGTGGGGTCACCCAGTTGAGTCTCTCATCCATGGGGAGATCTCCACATCAGCTTCAGTAAACAACCGCACTGCAGCCTCTATTTGAATCCCTGAAGTGACAAGGAGCTCCTAACTTATGAGGCTGACACAGGAGAGGGCAGGACACTATATCTGAATTTCTAAAGTGTTATCTTTAGGAAGAGGGGCCTGACCTTAAGGGCAGAAATAGGAAGCTAAGATAGAAGTTCAAAGAAGCAGATTTCAAGTTCATATGAGGGAGAAGACCTGAGAGACAGGGCCACCAAACAGATCTCACGGTCTCATCTTCAGTTGTTCTTCCCCCTTCCTTCTGATCCAGAGGACCCTCCTGCCTAGCCTACTTATGATCCACTATAATTGTTGAAAAAGAATTCCTACTACTGAGCCAAGATAAGTCTGGGAACTTCTACTGGTTTGTCCCGTTTAATGCTCGCAGAGACTGTGGCCATCCCATCATTTTCTAAGAAGCCTTCAGAATTTGAGAATTGGGTAGTGTCCTACCTGAAATCATCTTAACAATTCTAAGAAGTCCCAAATCCACCCAGCAGACAAAAGAGAGAAAGAATGTTTACTTATACAAGAGCTGTCCTGATTGTGATTTTTTTAAAAGCAGAGGATGCTGTCACGGGACAGCACCACCAGCAGGGCTTCTGCCCACCCTAGCCAACCTTAGCAGAGGCACACAGTTTGACTGCAGGAGTTGTATTTTTGTTCACGCAAATGGATTTGGACCTTACTCAAAGTCCTGCAAGTTGCTTTTTAAAGTAATGATTATGAACATCATTAATTTTTATTGTTATGAACATCTTTCCCTTCTGTACATGCAAATCTACCTCATTCACTTTACAAGCTGCCTGGTATTTCACTAAGTGGGTACACATAATTCATTTAAGTAATCTGCTCTTATTGGACATCTGAGATAGTTTCAAGTCTTTCTAAAACCACAGTGAAAATTCTTAGGCACACATTTGTGCACACTTCTGTCAGGGTTCTCTAGCAAATGCGAATACCTTTTCCCTCAGTTTTTCACGACAAGCACCTAGTGCATACATCTCTGTGCATGTGTATGAGTATTTCTGAGACTATATTTTTGAAGCAGAATTGTAGAGCCAAAGGGGATGAATATTTTAAAAATGTACTGCCAAATTGCTTTCCAAAAGACCTTACCAATTTATATATTCTCACCAACGAGAAAAAGACGGCTCCTGCTTCCTTCATACCCACCAATACTCTGGTTATTTTTGACATTTTAATTTTTGCCAATTTGTTAGGTGGAAAGTAGATTTAAAAAAAGAATTGTATTTCCCTGGCCATTGATGAAGTTAAGCATATTTTATACATTTGTTGGCCATTTTTATTTCTTTTTCAGTTACTTGCCTGTTCACAACCTCTATTGATTTTTCTTTTGGGTTGTTTGTCTCTTCATATTGATTTGGAGGAAATTTTTATATCAGTGGTGCTTTATTAATGCTTAATCTGTTTTCTGTGCTATAAAAATTTTCTCCTACTCCATCACTTATCTTTTAACTTTGCTTATCTTTTCTCATTTTTTAATGACTTACTCAAATTTTCTTATTGATTTGTAAAGGCTTTTTCTATCTTAAGGATATCTATCTTTGTCATAAGTCTTGCAAATATTTTTGTTTTCCCTTTTTTTGGACTTTATTTGTGGAGATTTTATGTTTATTTAGACACACGTACCGTTGTATATCATAAGTCCTTAGAAAGGTTTTCCTTACCCTGAGATGAGATACTCTCCAACATTTTCTTCATGTTTTCCTAGATATGATTTTTAAATGCATCTGGAATTTATTTTGTTGCATAGTATGCCATAGGAATCTCACTTTTTTTCCTCCCCAAAATAGTTGGTCAAATTTCCCAATATCTTTCATCAGATTAGTCATCCTTTCCTCTCTGATTTGTAATCCCAACTTACTCATACGCTTAATTTTTATTTGGACTTAAAAGAGGTAAAAATGATGTTTATCAACAATCTTGACTTCATTTGCAGGGGAGAGATGAATTGTTATTTGTTTTGGATGGGAAAGGAGAGTGTGGTGTGGGATAAAATCAGGCGAAGGCAGTTAAGATAGTCATGGAATTTGTTGTGAAAAAGGAAAGTCTGAGGAAGAAAGGCCAACAGAGAAAACTACTGAGTCATAAAAGCAATGTGTTATTTTTAAAAATGACTTAGGATTCGCCACAGGGAAGGAATATTTGGGGGAGTCTTAAAAAGAAGATGATGCAAACAGAACTGAATTGGTTATATTGGGCTCCCAGCTGAAGGGGAACGGCCCACAGTCAGTCTACCTTGCCAGATAAGCCTTGAATGGTTGCCACAAAGCCTGGCATAGACTGCATGTTATGTTGGGGAGTTTTAATTAATTAAAAAATTCAAAGAACTAACATTATTGCTATATTAAATAACTTTAAAATATATATGTGTTCATTACTAAAAATTAAAGAGAGGAGCCAGGTATGGTGGCTCACACCTGTAATGCCAGCACTTTGGGAGGCCGAGGCAGGAGGATCACTTCAGCCCAGGAGTTTGAGACCAGCCTAGAAAACATAGAGATACCCTGTCTCTACAGAAGATAAAAATTGAAAATTAGCCAGGCAAGGTGGCACCTGCCTACCGTCCCAACTATTCAGGAGGCTGAGGAAAAAAGATCATTTGAGCCCGGGAGGTTAAGGCTGCAGTGAGCCATGACTGCACTACTGCACTCCAACCTGGGTGACAAAGCAAGACCTTGTGTCAAAAAAAAAAAAAAAAAGGAGAAAGAGAGGAAAAATAGAGAAAAATAGAATCATGCTAGCTAGCATTTATTAAGCACCCACTATGGTCTAGCACTATATTAGCTGCTTTACACATACTTTGCTTTACAAAAAGAAAATTAAAACCCCTGTAATCCCACCATCTGAGATTAACCACCATTAACACTCTGCTGTATTTCCTTCCCGTCTTATTTTCCTGATACATATTTTATGACAGTAGCTAATAAGTGTTGAGATCTTATTCACATGCCCAGAACTACTAACATTATTTAAACCTTTTAAAATACTTTTTAAACCTTGTAACAATCCCATGAGATAGGCAGTATTATTACCTTAATTTTACAGATAAGGAAATTGAGACTACAGATAAGGAAATTGACACAAGTTAAACAATGTGTCCATTCTGCATACCTGGTTTTGTCACTGAAGCTTGTATCAGGAATGTTTTCCCACATCAATTATTCCACAGAAGAGATCATTTAATGGCTGCATAATATTCCATCGCATGGGCATGTCATCATTTATTAAATTGTTTCAGTGTTTCTCTTCAATTCTTAGTGATTTTTAATAGAATAAATACTGCTGTGATGAACACCCTTGTACTTAAAACTTTATGCATGTCTGAGCACTCAGATAAAAACAAATTGCTAGACACAGTGGCTCACACCTGCAATCCCAGCACTTTGGGAGGCCGAAGCAGGCAGATCACCTGATGTCAAGAGTTTGAGACCAGCCTGGCTAACATGGTGAAACCCTATCTGTACTACAAATACAAAAATTAGCTGGGCATGATGGCAGGTGCCTGTAATCCAGCTACTCGGGAGGCTGAGGTGAGAGAATCACTTGAACCTGGAAGGCGGAGGTTGCAGTGAGCCAAGATCAGGCCATTGCCCTCCAGCCTGGGCTACAGAGCAAGACCCTGTCTCAAAAAAAAAAAAAGAAAAAATAAAGAAAGAAGAAAGAAAAATTAACAGCTGATTTACTGAGTCACTTTTTTCAGGCTCTTTCCACATATTGTCGAATTGCCTTCCAAAAAAAATTCTACCATTTTATAATAGACCAGCAATAAATGAAAGCATCCATTTCATGCCCCAGGCAACACTAGGTATTATTAATTTTAAATCCTAGCCCATTTAAATGGGTAAACAATATATATCATAATTTTGTTTCATTTTTATTATACAGGAGAAACAGAACAGACTTTGGTTCTTCCAAAAATTTTAATGAAGCTTCTATCATACTCCTGGCACTCTTGTGGGGACTAAGGGGACAACAATGAACAAGACAGACCCAACGTGAATCTCTTAGGGCTCACAACTTAACATAAGGGGTACATTAAACACAAAATTAATGAATTCCAATTGTATGTTCTATAATAAGCATTTGTAGTACTAAGTGTTTATTGGCCCTTTTTAAGGTAAAGTGCCAAGAACTTATTGAATCTTCACGACAACCCTTTTAGGTAGGGACTATTATTATTTCCCTTTTACAAATGAAGAAACAGAGTCACCAAGAGGTTAAGAAATTTGCCCAAAATCATAGAAACAATAAGTAGCAAAGACAAGATTCAAATCCAGACAGAGCAGCTCCAGTGCCCTTAACCACTGTACCATAATGCTGTCCTTCTGCTAGAGGGAAGACGTGCTGGCTGCTGTGAGATGCTGAAAAGAGTGAAAAAAGATGGAGAAAAATGAAACAAAGCAGATGTTAAGCCAACAGTAAAAGGGAATAGATATGGCAGGAGTTCATTTGGTCAGCAATATTGCTGTGAAGTGCTGAACTGTATCTTTCCTCTTTTTTTCAGAGGAGTAGGTGAGGGTGACACGTGACAAAAATCATATCAAACACTGGACAATAAATAAACCTGGAACAGTCCAAACAGGAAAGGAGTAATCTAAATTTTCCTGCTAGGAGGCAGCAGAGGAAAGAAGGGAGAGGCCTCCACTTCCCTAGGCCTCAAAGAATGGGAAAGATACATTGTTCAATAGCAGCAGTCAAAATTGAGACGATAAGGAGAAAACGAAAACTTCTACTTTTCCAGGGCTCCTGGCCAAATACCTCCCAGTATGGTCTAAAGCCCCCACTGGAGGCACCTGTGGTTTTATGGACCAGCGGGCTCCATTCTGGTGGGCTGCAGCGCCATCTAGCAGGCATGAGGCTGAACGGCGTCATAACCACTCCAGCAGTCTTAGAGTCCTTGAAAAGACAAGGACCCACGTGGCTAGCACGGTGCTAAGTGTTGAGGTCACTGTGGTGAACAAACAAGTCTCTGCCCTTGAGAAGTTCGCGGATCATCTCGGGAGACAATCACAGGCTCTAGAGCAGAGACCTGTGCAAGTGTTCAGGAAATACGGAGGGGCGAGGCTGACCTTCTCTGGAGTTAAGGGAAGGTTACACAGAGAATGTGCTGTTCAAATCAGCTCTTCAAAGATGAGTTATTATTAAAGATGAGTCCAGCAGTAGAAGATGGAAGAAACTTCCAGGCAATAAGACTGGAAGTTCAAAGGCCCAGAGGTGTGAAAGAGTGTAGTGCATTCAGGGAAGACTGGAATGTCCAAATCACAGCCGAGAGCAACTTAACAGGTAATTTAGCCTAGTCATTTTATGAATTACGTTACTGAGATTTGAGCAAGAAGGGGGCTTTGTGCAGATTCACATCTTGGGCTAGGAGTGTCCACACTGGAACCCATGACTCCTGACTCTCGGTCCCATGTGCCTTCCACTGGACCATGGAAATGTAAGGCCAGCCACCTCCATCCAGCTCCGTGGGAAGGGCCACGTTCACATGGCAGGGACCATTAGTGAGGCTGTGTGCACAGAAGTTAGACCTTGAACTCAAGAAGAAGACACACCTGCACTCAAAACCCACCTCCACCAGTAGCTATGTAAGTTTCATCAAGGTACTTATTCTTTCTGATGTCCATTTCCTTATCAGTCAAATGGGAAAGATGACAGCCTTCACCTCATACAGTTGTGAGAGTGGAAAGAGCAAATTCACATTAAGGGCTTGGCACAATGCCCAGCGCATGCTAAATGCTTGATAATTATATATTGAAGACCATAATTTTAATATCGTCATTTTTTTATTGTACTATTATGGGTTTTTTTTTACTCAGAAGTATGATTATTGATTATTTATAATTTTTACTATTTCGTATTAAGTGTTGAGAACTGGGGCCTTTCTGGCTGCATAAGAACAAACACAGAAGGCCCAGTCTTATTTTCAAAACTTGAAGGGCTGTGGTGGAACGAGAGAGTAGAGGTGGACTGAAGCATCCCAAGGGCCAAGGTGGGCACAATGGCTGAGAGCTGCAGGATGGAAGATTTCAGTCCAATGTAAAGGAAATCTTCCCCACTCATCAAGGGGCCTTGGGAGGAAGGTATTTGTTATTGGAAATGTTCAGTCGAAGACCAGATGACCATTTGTCAAAGCCACCTCCTACCTTGCATAGGGCAGGAAGTCGTCTAGTCCATGGCACTATCTGATGCTTTAAACATCTAATTGAGCTCTTAAGCATCTCATTGAGCTCATATTCTAGGGGAATATGATTTGGTAGGTCATCTGGGAAGACGGCTATCTGTTTATAAATTTCAAAGTCATAAGCAATGCTCGAAGAAGTCAGGATCCACAACACACAACCTTGTTTTTCAGAGTAATTTGTTAGATTTTAGCTGGAAGCGTGAGAAAGAGGCTGAGATGTTTGTGTCAGACTAGAGATCAGGGAAATGGGCTAGAGGAACAGAAGGCAGCTCAGCTTATCCTCAAAGGCTGCCCAGATAATGTGCTTTCATTCTGAGAAGACATGCGTGACTGTCACAACCCTGAGAGCCATTGTAGCGTAGAGGTACCTACTGTCTTAAAATAATTCAATAACAAAGCACATCAAATGCTCACTATTCTGCTGAGACCAGCTCAGTCGGGGAGACCCTAACCTAGCGGCGCTAGAGAAATTAAAGACACACACACAGAACTAGAGAGGTGTGAAGTGGGAAATCAGGGGTCTCACAGCCTTCAGAGCTGAGATTCCCAAACAGAGATTTGCCCACATATTTGTTAACAGCAAGCCAGTCATTAGCATTGTTTCTACAGATATTAAATTAACTAAAAGTATCCCTTATGGGAAAATAAGGAATGGGCTGAATTGAAGGAATAGGTTGGGCTAGTTAACTGCAGCAGGAGCATGTTCTTAAGGCACAGATCACTCATGCTATCGTTTGTGGCTTAAGAACACCTTTAAGCAGTTTTCCACCCTGGGCGGGCCAGGTGTTCCTTGCCCTCATTCCCATAAACCCACAACCTTCCAGCATGGGCATTATGGGCATCATGAACATGTCATAGTGCTGCAGAGATTTTGTTTGTGGCCAGTTTTGGGGCCAGTTTATGGCCAGATTTTGGGGGGCTTGTTCCCAACACTATTTGAACATTTATACAGGGTCCACTATGTGCAAAGCACTTGGAATATAAAAGTAAATCTAGGGCCAGGCGCAGTGGCTCACACCTGTAATCCCAGCACTTTGGGAGGCTGAGGCAGGCAAATCACCTGAGGTCAGGAGTTCAAGACCAGCCTGGCCAACATGGTGAAACCCCATCTCTATTAAAAATACAAAAAATTAGTCGACTGTGGTGGCGTGCGCCTGTAATCTCAGCTACTCTGGAGGGTGAGGCAGGAGAATCACTTGAATCCGGGAGGCAGAGGTTGCAGTTAGCCAAGATCACGCCACTGCACTCTGGCCTGGGTGACAAGAGTGAAACTCTCAAAAAAAAAAAAAAGTAAATCTAAAAAGCAAATAAAGCTAAGAAGGCTATAGTCTAGAAGCAGCAATAAGACCTGAGCAGAAAATGACTGCAATCCAAGGTAGCAAATGCCTAGTCTTGTGAAAGAGGCACATGGGGTTGTATGGCTTTCACAAGAGGAAGCACTGGAGGAAGGTTTTGCAGAGGAAATGACATCTAAGCTGGGCCTTTAGTAACACAAAAAACTTGCACCCCAAATGGTGGAAGGGAAGAACATCTCAGTGGAAAAGGTAGCAGGGGCAAAATTGCAGAGTTCCAAAAGCATGGGCTGAAGAACTGGAAGTACAAGTAGGTGGTGCCCCCTGTGACTAGAGCACAGGGAGTGCAGAGGGGGTGGGGCAGGATGTAAGATCAGAGAAGTAATTAATCATCCAGCAGTTGCACTTCTAGGTATATTCCCAAGAGAACTGAAAACATACCTCCACATAAAAGACTGACACACCAATGCTTATAGCAGTTTTGCTCATAATAGCCAAAATGTAGAAATAACCTACTGTCCATCAACTGACAAATGGATAAATAAAATGTGTTATATCTATACAATATTACTCAGCATTCAGCAATAGGAGGGAGTGAAGTATCAATACATGCTACAACATGGATGAACCTTGGAAGTGTTCCAAATGAAAGAAGACAATTACCTAAAATGCATACTGTATGATTCCATTTATATGAAAGGTCCAGAAAAGGGAAATCTATAGAGACAGAAAGTATCCTAGGGCCAGCGGGGAGACAAGGGGATTAGGTGTTGATGGAAAAGGGTTTCTTCTGGGGATGATGAAAATTGTATAATTGATCATGGCGATGGTTGTACAATTCTATGAATATACTAAAAACCATTTAATTCCTTATTTTAAGTGGGTGAGTTGTATGGTATGTGAATTATATCACAATAAAGATATAACCCCCAAAATTTTTGGTCCTTCCCCAGAGGCAGCAATGAGAAGCACTGGAATAGACCACAGAGAACACTCAGTCTCACTCCCACGGTGCAGAAGGAAACATAAAGGCCCAGAGAGGGGAAAGATTTGTCCGGGGTCTCACCACAGGTCAACAGCAGAGCTGCAACTAGAACACAAGACTCTGCTTATGCCCTCGGTGTCCTTCCCACTGCACGGGACTATCCCCAATATTCTTCCACTCCTAGGACCACACTCTTCAAGCAGAATTCATGATCATGGCTCTCAGAGTCTACCTAGAGAAAGAGAAGTGGAAGCAGAATATTTGTGGTTCAGTCTCAGGATTGGAAGAAAGGTCATAACTGAGGCTTATATCCCCTTTTTAATATTTCCATCACATGGTCATGTAGCAACCCTTGAACAATCTTGATGATGGGAAACTTGGTACCTCCAAAATATCTCTGAACAACTTTGCTTTGCACAGAACTGTATCTCCCTCCAGCTTCCTCCTGATGACAGGAGAGCGAAGGGGCACACTGTAGTCAGATCGTTATGAGAGGCCTTACAGTGAACCGCAGCTGCATTTGCATTGCTTTTTCTCACTTGATTAAGTGCTTCTAAGGCAGAGACTGTGTTTTTGTGTTTTGTTTTGTTTTGTTTTGTTTTGTTTAGAGATGGAGTCTTGCTCTGTCGCCCAGGCTGGAGTGCAGTGGTGGTGCAATCCCAGCTCCCTGCAACCTCCGCCTCCTGGGTTCAAGCAATTCTTCTGCCTCAGCCTCTCGAGTAGCTGGGACTACAGGCACGCGGCACCATGCCCAGCTAATTTTTGTATTTTTAGTAGAGATGGGGTTTCACCATATTGGCCAGGCTGATCTCGAACTTCTAACCTCATGATCCACCCACCTCAGCCTCTCAAAGTGCTGGGATTATAGGCGTGAGCCACCGCGCCCGACCTTTTCTTTTTTTTGAGATAGAGTCTCGCTCTGTCACCCAGACTGGAGTACAGTGGCATGATGATTTTGGCTCACTGCAATCTCCACCTCCTGGGTTCAAGTGATTCTCCTGCCTCAGCCTCCCAAGTAGCTGGGATTACAGGCATGCACCAACACGCCCAGCTAATTTTTGTATTTTTAGTGGAGACGAGATTTCACCATGTTGGCCAGGCTGGTCTCGGACTCCCGACTTCAGGTGATCCACCTGCCTTGGCCTCTCAAAGTGCTGGAATTATAGGTGTAAGCCACTGTGCCCAGCCTGTTTGATTTTATATCTCTACCTCCTGAAATATGGCCAGACTCAGAGAAGGAAGTTCTAAACATTTGCTGAAGGAATTAGAATTAGTGAACAAAAGAAAGAAACCACAGGACTTGATGCTTCTAACCAAGCCCCTCCCCTGGAGAATGTCTCTTTCCTTGGTATCAGTTGCATGACCCAATCTTGATGTATGTACTGCCCATTTCTGTGGCTGCTCCACTGCCTTGACTTCTGTCTTCTGCCCATAAGCACTGGCATTTCTCAAAGGTTAAACATCAGTTTTTCTGGCTCTTCTCACTGTTAGAAAGTTCCTCTCTCTCCGAGCTCACTCCAGAGGCTCCCCTGCCAGACTCATTGCTCACGTGAACTTGGGTGGCAATTCTGAGTGCTACTGGACATCCCAGTTGAACATCCTCCCATCACTACAGACGTCCAAAACCAACTCATCATGCCTTTGTCAAGAGCAGCAGCCTTTCTAAGCCTTCATGCCTCTTATTAGAACTAAATATGACAGGAAATTATTTATTTATTTATTTTTTGAGATGGAGTCTCGTACTGTCACCCAGGCTGGAATGCAGTGGTGCGGTCTCAGCTCACTGCAACCTCTGCATCCTGGGTTCAAGTGATTCTCCTCCCTCAGCCTCCAGAGTAGCTGGGACTACAGGCACCTGCCACCAAGCCTGGCTAATTTTTGTTTCTTTTTTTTTTTTTTCCAGTAGAGATGGGGTTTCACCATATTGGCCAGGCTGGTTTTGAACTCCTGACCTTGTGATCTGCCTGCCGTGGCCTCCCAAAGTGCTGGGATTACAGGCATCAGCCACCGCACCCAGCCAGGAAAATATTTTTATAAGTATGAAGTACACTTTCATTCTCATATTTTTTTAAACACACACTCCTTGTCCTACTAAAACAAAATCAGGAGGCTAAGACATTCAGGACTTGCCTCTGTGCAAAGCTGGCACAGCTGAAATGTAAGTAGGAAGCAAATAATCAACTTGTGAGTTATTGAAATCCACAGCAAAAACAGTCTTGAAAGCCAGAATTCTGGTTTGGAAGGTCTCATCTTTTTAAGACAGAATAGGGCTCTGAGTTCTTCAAGCATGGTTTGGGCATGGAAAACAAAGCCTGAGGAATGGGGCTTCAATTCTAGCCACGTGTGGCTTCTCCTTCTTCCTTTAAATGTATCCCCATCACATAGGCTCAGCCCCTTCCACACCTTCACTCCGTCTCTCCTGCCCTGCTCCAGGCTGAGCCCTCACCACCCAGGCCTGGACTACTGTAACAACTCCTTACCCAGCACCCTGACTGTTTCATGCCTCCCCCATCCATCTTACAGTCTACCACAGCAATCTTTCTAAAATCCTATCTCACATGCCTCCAATGTCTCCTCTTTGCCTGCTAGAAACAATTCATATCAATTCAATAAATACTTACTGAACACTTACTAGATGCTAGATGTTGTGCTAGACTGGTGTCAGCCAACAACAACCCCAAGGCCCAATCAGGCCCACCACCTGTTTTTATAAATAAAGTTTTATTGCCAGCCTGGTGGCTCATGCCTGTAATCCCAGCTTTTCAGGAGGCTGAGGTGGGAGGATCACTTGAGCCCAGGAGTTCAAGACCAGCCTGGGCAACATAGGGAGACCTCATCTCTAAAAATTAAACAAATTAAAAAATGAGGCAGGAGGAGCACTTGAGCCCAGGAGGCTGAGGCTGCAACGAGCAGTGATAGAAGCACTGCACTCCTGCCTGGGTGACAGTGTGAGACCCTGCCTCAAAAATAAATAAATACATAAATAAAGTTTAACTGGAATCCAGTTACACTTGTTCATTTATATATTTATTTACATATCATTGTCTATGGAGTTTTTCATGCCAAGAGGGCATAAATAGTTGTGACAAAGGGAGTGCAGTCCAAAAGCCTCAAATATTTACTACCAGGCCCTTTGTAGAAAAAGTTTACCAACCCATGTGCTAGAATCCAGGGCTCCCATAGTGTGGTTCCCTACTATCGCAGAGCTTCTAGAGCAAGGCTTTCCACCATCTAACCTTGCCCTTCTGCCCTTTCTCCTGTCACTCTCCATGAGTCCTCTGAAAGTCCAGTGTTTCCTAGATTTTTGGAATTTATGAATCAGTAAAAACATTTTTTTCAATTACAGAGGATGTACATAGGGTTGTCAGATGGGTACATTTCAAAAACCAACTACCATCTAACATCACCATTGTTTTCTAGGGAGAAAGAATCAACATTAAAAAGTTGCAAAAATATTCTTTATCCAAAAATAAAGAACATTTCGTCAAGTGACATTAGGTTTATGAGATTGATTCTCCTGGCTGTGTTTTTCCATTTTTGCTGTGGAATGATAACATTCTTCAGTCACCACAGGTCTGCAGTCAGACACACAGGAATCTTTGATCTAGTCTAGGCTGACTGGTTTACTTCGTACTCCTCAAATTTTCTATGGATCTTCCCATGAGATTCGACATCCAGAAAGCTCTTCCTCCTTCTTTCCTGCTCACTGTGCAGAGCCCAGCTCGTCAGCAGCAGGAATGCAGGGTTCCTCCAGCAGCACCCTAAATGCAGGCTGTTCAAAGGCACATCCTGGCTTTCAGCAGCACGGCTGAGTGATGTGACTGTGGGTGTCTCTGTCAGCTGCAGAGCAGGGTGACAGGATGGCCCAGAAGGCTGCCTGGCATGTGGCCCTTCCTCTGGCACAGGCAGGTGAACCCACTGACACGGTCACGCTGACAGCTCCGTGACACAGATTCCACCCAAATACCGGATTCAGTGAGCACCGGCTCCTGCCAAGTCTCTCACATGACCCGGAGGCCAGGAGGGCCTGGGTGGCCGCGGCCAGCTCCCAATCAGCAGACAGTGTCAACAGACACTGAGCGAGGTCGCCTTACTGGCAAGCAGCCCCAGGATACTGGGTACTCACTGCTCACATGAAGCTTCTGGAATCCCCTCTTACAGTCCCGAGACCTGTGGGAAATAAATCATGGCTCTACCGAAAAAGTAACCCCAGCAAGGCCTGGCCCCAATTTCTGGCTTTCATTTGGGGACACGCATTTTCCAAAAGCTTCTGCTTACCCAACACCTCCTCCTCCCCTGCTGCGTGTTGGGGGAGGGGAATGTCCTTATGGCCACTTGTAAAATTCACCACTGTAGGTGAAAGACGACATCAGACACCATTTTTCTTTTTTGTTTTTCACAAGTGTAGCAGGAGCCGCATTTTTCTAACAGTTTTCCATATCAGAAGTTGAGAATTTCATTGCCCTTCCGAGCTCGTCCATAGCAAAGTTGTTTCACTTCTCAATTGTTCCCATTTAACCCATTTGTGAGACATAGGCTGGGCCGGGGGCGGGGGTTGGGGCGTGGGGGCAGAGTTAAATTTCCAAGGGAAAACTAGAGGCCCTGAGTCAAAACTGGAAGGAAGCGTCAAGATCACCTGGCTCAAACGGCTCCTACTTCTGAGGGAAACTGAGTCAAGGAGGGGCAAGAGCTCAAGGCTCCACTGGTAGAACTGAAACAAGAAATAAGATCTCCTTGGTTAATCCAAACCTCTTTCAACTATAGCCTGAAAAGTCCAGCATATCATTTCCTAAAATCCAGAATGAAGGTAATTTTCCTTGTAGAAAACGAGGGTGTAGCTACTAGCTCGGCTTAGGATGCGGTGAGGAAGGGGCACTGTGGTGAAGAGGGAAGACATGGAATCCAGCAGATAGTTACATGAAATACACGTACGCCTCACAGTAACACTTCCATTAAAGGCTGAAGGAATAGAGCCCCCACATTTTAAGTAATGACACCATAAAATTTGTTCCCTAAACACCATCACATTCAGCCCAGATGGGGAAGCCAAGGCTCAGAGAAGGGGCAGGAGCTGAGTGAAGGTCACACACAGTCTATTGAAGGGTGGGATTAGGGGCTAGGCCTCAGAAGTCTGAGCCAGCTTTCTCCCTGGCACTGGGTCAGACCATCAGCAATCCCTGTCCTGAGGCTGTCGGCCAGTCTTCAGCTTGAGACCTCGTCTCAGCTTTCCCCACTGAGAGTCAGCTGTTCTTTCAGGCCATTTGGTGCCAGGCTGATATTGCATTCCTCTCCTTGGCCCCAGAACCAGGGACATGCTCACTGCTTGGACTGGTAAGGGGACCCTTCCCGCCGGCTGAGCCACCCTTCGCAGAATGATTTCTGTGTAGTAACTCAGAGGACAGCTGGTTTGGGGGCTGGCAGGTGAGGCTTTGAGTCAGGCCTGGCTAGTTGGTGAGGATCACCTGCCTTCCAGGAGGGCTTGGGTTTTACTGCCATCTTGCTGTGTGCCATTGAAGGACATGCTAAACTCTCCCCATGACTTGATGGCAGGGCTTGGGCTGCCTGGAGAAGGCAGGGAGAGAACCTGAGAGCTATTCAGGCAGTGTCCCTTTCCTGGGAGTGTCATCAGGGCATGTCGAATGGAGGCAGCAGTGCCAGTTCCTGTCCTCAGGCAAACGGGAACAGGCAGTCTTGGCCTCAGAACTCCCAGTCCCAGACCCACTTCCAGCAGGCGCTGGCTAGTGAGACCTGTCTAGAAAAGCAGCAGACCAACTTGGCACCAAGCGAAGTTGTGGGAGATGCTCTTCCCCACAGAAAGAGTCAAAGCATACGAAAGTAACACCCTGCCATGGCCCAGATTCCCCAGCTTCAGGGACTGAAGAACCCCGAAGATCTTCTCACCCGCACTACTCATGGCACAGGAGAGAAAATGGAATGGAGGCACAGAGAGAGGAAAGTGCTTGCCCAAGGTCACATAGCAACTTAGAGCAGGGCTGAAATTCAGTCCCGCTGTCTGATCCAGTTCTTATCCCACAAAATGCTTTCAAAGCGTAGAGTGACACACCTCACTTAGAAGCCCAAAGTTCCATGAGGAGAACACCTCTAGGAGTCACCAGGTGCACCTAGCAGGATGAATAATAAGAGCAATTGCCTTTTTTTTTTTTTTTTTTTTTTTTGATGCAGTCTCGCTCTGTCATCCAGGCTGGACGGCAGTGACGCAATCTCAGCTCACTCCAACCACCACCTCCCTGATTCAAGCTATTCTCATGCCTCAGCCTCCCAAGTAGCTGAGATTATAGGCATGCACCATCACACCCAGCTAATTTTGTGTGTATGTGTGTATTTTTACAATACAAACCTGGGTTTTCACCATGTTGGCCAGGTTGATCTCAAACTCTTGACCTTAAGTGATCTGCCCGGCTTGGCCTCCCAAAGTGCTGGGATTACAGGCATGAGCCACCGCACCTGGCCAAGGGCAGCTGCCCTTTACAGAGCCACATTACACAAAGCACTTATGCATCACCTTTTTAAATACTTTCAAAAATCCTATAAGGTAGTGCTATTACTATCATCAGCTTACATGAAAATAAACCAGAAGACCCTACTGGAGCCTCGCTAGCCATTCCTTGTTCTTGTTTTCCCCTTGCTCTGTCAAGACCAACCAAGGGGCTGGCAAAGCTGGCCATTTCAAGAAGACCCTTGGAGCAGGAGGTAAAAGGGCTATAAACAGAATTCCACGTAACCAAAGTCTAGAGAACCAGAATATGGACTCTGCAAAACACCATGTCCAAAAACATAAGGGGAACGTTTGCAGATGTCCAACACTCTCCCTGCAAGTGGCTCACTCTGTGACCAGCACAGGGCCCGGTGGGCTGACCTGAACTGCAGCCTCCCAGAGATGCAGGCCCACGGTAACCCTGCCCCTCAATTTCTGTTCCATCTCACCCTGACTCCTCCTCCTCCTCGTCCTGCCCCTCCACTATCCTGACAGCCAGTTGCGCATCTGTTCAAAGAAGCCACAATTAGAGTCCTCTGCAGTCTTTCTGCCTGCCAGCCCAGCAACGCCCTGTGAGGCGTGTGCCTCTCTGTCACTCAACCCCAGCTGATGGACAAATGGGAGCACATCTGGAAGAGGTGGCCCCATAGGGAAGGTCCTGGACTTCGAGTCCCTGGAAAAGCAGCTGAGAAGCTTGAAGGCACTGGGATCATTCAGCCTGAGAAGAAACTCAGGAGAATGCTGTCAATATTACCACATCCCTGGAGAGTTGTCAGGAGCGGAAAGGGCAGATTCACCCTGTGGGGCTCTAGAGGACAGAGGTAGGAGGGGGCAGGGTGGACATGACAGGCAGATTTTAATTCAAAATAAGGAAAGCTCCTTCTTGGGCAGAAGTATCCCAAGACAGAGATAGCAGGGAGCGGGGTGGACATGACGGGTAGATTTTAATTCAAAATAAGGAAAGCTCCTTCTTGGGCACAAGTATCCCAAGACAGCCCTGGATACGTCAGACCAAATGATGAGTACATTACACTCAGGGCCAGGAAGCTCAGACTGGAGCCCCAACTCCTACCTGTGCCATATTGAGCAAGTTACTCAGTGTTCGTCATCCTACAATGGACAGAGTGATGTGTTTCTCACATATTCACTTGGAACTCGTTATAGCACCTCCAAAGGCAAACCTGAAATTCTCTAAAAGAAAAGAGTGCAAAGACCTCAGCTCCCACTTGTCCCAGTTTCAACCTTACCCATGTACAGAGATCATGATCCCAGCCAGGGTAGTCACAAACAGCTTACAAGGGCAGTGGGTACCGAGAAAAGAGTCCTGGTCAGGAGCCAGACTAGCCTTGGTTCAAGTCCCAGCTCTGCCTCTTACCATCTTCATTTTTAGCAAGATACCCTGCCTCTCTGAGCCTCAGTTTTCTTACCTGTAAAATGAAGATGTAAGCCCCTGCCCAATACCCTCACAGGGTTGTGACAAGGATCAAATGAGGGAGAAGAATAAGCACCTTGGAGGCAATAAGCACTTTTACCTTATCTTTTTTTTTTTTTTTTTTTTTTTTTTTTTTTTTTTGATACGGAGTCTCGCTCCATCGCCCAGACTGGAGGGCAATGGCGCGATCTCAGCTCACTGCAAGCTCTGCCTGCCAAGTTCACGCCATTCTCTTACCTCAGCCTCCCAAGCAGCTGGGACTACAGGTGCCCGCCACCACATCTGGCTAATTTTTTTGTATTTTTAGTAGAGACAGTGTTTCACCGTGTTAGCCAGGATGGTCTTGATCTCCTGACCTCGTGATCCGTCCGTCTCGGCCTCCCAAATGCTGGGATTACAGACGTGAGCCACCATGCCCGGCCACTTTTACCTTATCCTTATGGCAAGGATATGCTGAGGATTTCCAACTATAATTATTTTTACTCCAGGAAGAAGATGAGTAACACAATTGCATTCCATAACAAAGGTCTATTCGACAAATGTTCACTGGACACTTACTGTGAGCCAAAAACTGTGCCAGATTCTAGAGGTGCAAGCACACATAAGACAAAATTCTCTGTCCTCTGAGACTAACTGGAAAGACAATCAGTAAATTATTCACTAAAGCAGAATGTGGTACACAGAGGTGTGTACAAGTTACAGTGAAAGCACAGAGGAGAGTGACTAGGGCTGGAGGAGGCAAGGATGGGGGCATCAAAGGAGGCAGCATTTGAAGAGAGTCTGTAAGAATGAAGAGGAATATTTACAAACCTAATAATAGACCGTTGAAATACATGAGCCAAAATGGACACAATGAAAGGGACAAATAATACAATAACAGTTGGAGACTTCAATATCCCACTCTTGGTAATGGATAGAACAACCAGACAGAAAACAGGTAAGGAACTAAAGGGCTTGAACAACCCAAGAAAACAACTAGATCTAACAAACATATGCAGAACACTCCACTCAACAACAGAATACACATTCCTCTTATGCGCACATGGGACATTCTCCAGGATAGACCATATGTTAGGCCACAAATTAAGTCACAATAGCCAACAGAGATGGAATCAACCAGAGTGTCCATCAATGGATAGATGGATAAACAAAATGTGGTAATTACATACAATGGAATGTAATTCAGCTTTAGAAAAAGAAGGAAGTTCTGATATGCAACGGCATGGATGAACCTCTAAGACTTGCTAAGTGAAAAAGTCACAAAAAGATAAATACTGTAAGATTCCACTCATACAAGTAACTTAAGGTAGTCAAATTTGTAGACACAGAAAGTAGAATGGTACTTGCCATGGGGTGCGGAGGGATGGAGGACTGGGGGGTATTGCTTAATGGGTACGGAGCTATAGTTTTGAAAGATAAGTTCTGTGGATGGATAGTGGATAGTGGTGAAGGTTGCACAACGATGTGAATGTACTTAACGCCACTGAATTGAACACTCAAAAATGATTCAAATGTTAAATTTGATGTTATGCTAATTTTACCACAATTTTTTAAAATAAATACTTTTTAAAGAAAAGAATGAAGAGAGAGTGTTCCAAGCAGTCCAGATTGGGGAGAAAAATCTAGACAAGAGAAACAGCTTGTGCAAAAGCACAGAGATACAAAAGTGACTGGTGTTCTCTGGAAACAACAAAGGCATCCCCATTGTGTAAGACACACAGGGTGGCCACAGTGGGCTGGAAAAGTTCCCTGAATACCCTGTTAGGAAGTTTGGACGCCACTCTGTGGGCTCTGGGGGAATGGCATGGCCACAGCTGCCATTGTTCACAGCTTAGAACAATCAAATTAGGAGGAGAATGGGGAGGGTGGGTGGCACAAGGAGACACACAGAGCACGATACCACCTCTAGACAGACGAGAAGAAGGAAACCGCCTTCCAGACAGCCCAGCCAACCAGCCCTGTGGTCACCCCTTGTGGCCACCATCCCAGTGCTGCGGTGAGTGACTCAAGCTACTCGCTTCAAGGGGCGATCCACTGAAGGCAAGAGGGATTCCCCTGGAAACTTTGATTCTGCTGAGAGAGAGAAAGACTGAAACCAAAAGCAGGACCATTAGTGGGGCCTTGGGCGTGAAGTGCCGTGTCATTCTCCCCACACGGGGCCATCTGTTTGGGTAAGCCCCAAAGTCAATGGGGCCTCGTCTCCCCTGCAGGCCCACCCTGTGGTTTTCACCAACTGCAGGGAGGCAAGGTGGCTGCTCAAATGTGCCTCCAGGCAGGAGGAGGGGGTGAGGGCCTCTGGGAAGTCTCTGAATCAAGTGAATGTGGGAAATGCCAACTCTGTGACTTAGAAACAGGTGACCTTGGGCATTCCTGGGTCCCTACGTGAGCCTCAGTTTGCTTTTCTTAATGTGAGGAGCATACGAATAGAGTTATACGCTTAACTCCTAACAAGGAGTTAGACCTATACTCCTGTTGCTTTGCCCCTCCTGTAAAAGAAGGAGTTAGACCTATAACTCCGTTGGTACACCCCTCCTTCGTAAAATGGAGGAGTTAGACCTGTAACTCTCTTAGTATGCCCCTGACATTAAGAAAGGCAAGAGGATATAGACATTACTAGACTCATTTAAGTAATTAGACAAGCAAGAATACACACACAGACACATACAGAGACACAGACACACAAGCACACACACACAAACACACACGGACACACAAGCACACACACAGAGACACACACAGAGTCCAGAGGACAAGTGATATGGTTTGGATCTGTGTGGCCACCCAAATCTCATGTCAAATTATAATCCCCAGTGTTGGAAGTGGAGCCTGGTGGGAGGTAATTGGATCATGGAGAAGGATCCTACATGAATGGTTTATTTCCCACCATGCCCTTGGTGCTGTTCTCATGATAGAGTTCTCACAAGATCCGGTTGTTTGAAAGCGTGTAGCACCTCCCTCCTCTCTCTTTCGGTCCTGCTCCTGCCATGTAAGATGTTTACTCCCACTTTGCCTTCCTCCATGAGTAAAAGCTCCCTGGGGCCTCCCCAGAAGCAGATGGTGCCATGCTTCCTGTACAGCCTGCAGAATCATGAGCCCATTAAACCTTTTTTCTTATAAATTACCCAGTCTCAGGTATTTCTTTATGGCAGGACAAGAACAGACTAATACAACAGGCAAAGCATTCTCTTTTTTAAAATTGTTATTTTAGGTTCGGGGTATATGTGTGAGCTTGGTATATAGGTAAATTGCGTGTCACGGGAGTTTGTGCACAAATTATTTCATCATCTAGGTAATAAGCATAGTTTTCTGATCCTCATACTCCTCCCACTCTCCCTCGCCTTGACTCTTAATAGTGGTCTACGCTTCATCTCACTTTGGCAACCTTAAGTGAGTATCTCCTCTGTGGGCTCCCTTCTCTCTCTCCCTCTCTCTGGCTCCCTTGATTCTTAGCCCTTCTGCCTGCTTTCCAGGGCCCAAGTTTTCTTCCTCTTAGGAGTAGAGGAAGCACTCTAAGGGGCTTTGCAAACTGTGGATGGAAGGAGGAAAATGAAGACAAATCCTTCCCCACATAACCTCAGGGTAAAAAAAAAAAAAAAAAAAAAAAAAAACCTACCAAATAAATACACATCTTTGAGTAAAATTAGCTGCCTCTTAGCTAAAACTGGTGTGCTATTCTACTCAAAGCACCACTTGGTTTTTCCAAAGGAAGCGAGCCAAGTACAAAAATATGTATCCTCAAAGAAGAATTTGTTAAAAATTAGATTGTCAAAAGTCAATTTGCCAGAAATGTCAATTTGCCAAATGATTCACTGCATCACTGAGAATGTTTTTCACTTGACGTTGTAGTTTCACCACCATGAAAGCAAAACCACTCGTGTCCTAGGTAGGCAGGCTAGCCACAAGATAATGCAGCCCTGCCATCATCACCCATTGCATTAAAGAACTGCCCTGGGGGTTGTCTTCATTACACCCAATATCTATAATCCAGGTTTGAGATTGACGAACTTTTTTTTTTTGGTGGGGGGATGGAGTCTTGCTCTGTTACCCAGGCTGGAGTACAGTGGCATAATCTCGGCTCACTGCAACCTCTGCCTCGCAGGTTCAAGTGATTCTCCTGACTCAGCCTCCTAAGTAGTTGAGATTACAGGTGCCTGCCACCATGCCCATGCTAATTTTTGTATTTTTAGTAGCGACTGAGTTACACCCCGTTGGTCAGGCTGATCTTGAATTCCTGACCTCATGATCTGCCCACCTCGGCCTCCCAAAGTGCTGGGATAACAGGCATGAGCCACCGTGTCCTGCCAACAAACTTTTTTTTATAAAGGATCAGATAGTAAATGTCTTAAGTTTTTCAGATCATACTGCCTCTGCCACAACGGCTCAACTCTCAACTGTGGCACTATAGCAGGAAAGCAGTACTACACCGTATGAGCATGAATAAACATGGCTCAGTTCCAATAAAACTTTACTTACAAAAACAGAGTGGCTGCCATTTGCTTCACAGGCCATAGTGTATCGACCCCTGATTTAGACTAACACGTTTGCCAATACTAATTTGAAAAGAAACAGAAGACCTGATTAGTGTTATACCTGAAGAAGAACTTGAATGAATAGTTTTAAATTTTTCCCACAGAGAAATTATAGGCCCCAGATGGTTTTTACAGGTGGATCCTCTAAACTTTCATAAAACAGATAATGCTAGTTATATATAAATTTTTCCATGCAAGAAATAAAAATGGAATTCTTAACTTGTTTTGTAAAGCTGATATAGTGTAGATAACACACCAGACAAGGATGATATGAGGGGAAAATATACAAAGCCCCTACCTCAAAAACATACACAAACACAAGAATTTAAAAATAGATACATAGGAAAAAAAAAAACAGCCAGAAAATGGACATAATTAAGCAGTGTATGAAAAGAAATACACCATGATTAAGGAAAAGAGACAGGATAATCCTCTATTTTTTCTTTTCCATAAAAAATGGGATGCTTTAACACTAGGAATCTATTGATGTAACTAAGAAATTAAAGGGAGAAAATTACATAGTCAATCAACAGATGCAGAAAAAGAAACTTAATGAAGTCAGTCATGAATGGATATTGGTAAATAGTTTTTGCAATATATTTGGCAAACTGGTAATAGCAGGTAACCTTCTTAACCTGATAAGAAGGTATCTACCAAAAAACCTACCACAAGTATCATATTTAAAAATGCAAACTTTATGATCTCTTTATAAGAAAATAACCCTGAATTCAACTCCTATTCAACATTATACTAGAAATAGAAATAAGAAGTTTAGGGATAGAAAGTGAAAAACAAAACTCATTATTTCTAAACAATGTTATCTTCAAAGAAAATCCAAGAGAATATATACAGCATTTAGAACTAGTAAGAGTAATATCATATCATGTCATTGTAGTAATATTATACAACAAAATAGTATATAGCAGGAAAAATGAATGAACTATATCTGCATTATTAATATGGTTAATAGTAATGTAGTTAAATCTCAGGGTTAGGTAGAAAAAAAGCAAACTGAAAAAGGATACAAGCAGTATAATACTGCTTATGAAATTTCTTTAAGACACAATATGATACCATATGTTTGTGTTTACTCTTGTAAAAACACAGAAATAATTGGGACAGAGAAGTTGCTTTCTAACTTGAGAATTACTTCTGGAAAGAGAGAGAGGGGAGGCCGGGCGCGGTGGCTCAAGCTTGTAATCCCAGCACTTTGGGAGGCCGAGACGGGCAGATCACGAGGTCAGGAGATCGAGACCATCCTGGCTAACACGCTGAAACCCCGTCTCTACTAAAAATTACAAAAAACTAGCCAGGCGAGGTGGTGGGCGCCTGTAGTCTCAGCTACTTGGGAGGCTGAGGCAAGAGAATGGCGTAAACCCGGGAGGCGGAGCTTGCAGTGAGCTGAGATCAGGCCACTGCCCTCCAGCCTGGGCGAGAGAGTGAGACTCCGTCTCAAAAAAAAAAAAAAGAGAGAGAGGGGAATGGAGACACATTTTGGTTTCACCTTTATCTGTAGTTTTACTTTCTTTCCAAAAGGATGTAAGGCAACTGTTAACATTTCTTCAATCTAGTGGTGGGTGTATTTGTCCATATGACACTATTCTTCTTAATTTTCTGTAACCTTGAAATCTTTCCTAATTAAAATCATTTTTAATAGAAAAGAAAATGATGAAAACTGTCAGCTCTTTGAATAGGTTCTGGCTGCTCCTGTGAGTACAGGAAAACACACTGAAGTCATCCTGCCCACACTAGGGCGACACAAGCCTCTAGACCCTGAATTCTTGAGATCACTGTGGCTTCCTGCTCTGCCACCCCACTCAGAGCTACCCTACTCTGCAGGTTCCTTGGAAGAATAAGCTTCTCTTGGGGCAGTGGACACTGTTAGATATGAAGGCAGCCCATTCCATAGACCCTTTTCCATGGGCAGGGGTTACTGTTGGAAATGAAGGCAGTCTATTCCATAGATCCTTTCCATGGGCGGGGATCACTGTTAGAAACGAAGGCATTCCATTCCATAGACCCCTTTCCATGAGCAAGGATCACTGTTAGAAATGAAGGCATTCCATTCCATAGACCCCTTTCCATGAGCAAGGATCACTGTTAGAAATGAAGGCATTCCATTCCATAGACCCTTTTCCATGGGCAGGGGTTACTGTTAGAAATGAAGGCATTCCATTCCATAGACCCCTTTCCATGGGCAGGGGTCACTGTTAGAAATGAAGGCATTCCATTCCATAGACCCCTTTCCATGGGTGGAGATCACTGTTAGAAATGAAGGCATTCCATTCCATAGACCCCTTTTCATGCGCAGGGGTCACTCTTAGAAATAAAGGCATTCCATTCCATAGACCCCTTCTGTGGGCATGGGTCACTCTTAGAAATGAAGTCAGTTCATTCCACGTATGACCCCAACCTACGAACACGATCTTCCATTTCCCTTCTGGTATCATCTGAAGCTCAGTTTAAAATTATCTTCCATAAAACTGTCATCATAAGAAATTTAAGACAAACAGATTTGTTTATCCTTGGGCTGAACTGCAGGCACATGTAATCAACGTGGGCATTGTCCTCTTAATCCCTTCATTTAAAGGCCAAGAAGAGTCATATCTTCAGGAGAAAATTAAGTTCCCCTCTGACTTCTACTATGGCTCAAGTCTTCCTTTTCTAAAATACTATAAATTTGAGGCTGAGGCAGTGAAAGCACACAATGAGCTCAGCACTTGTTTTTGCACCCCAAAGTAAGAATATGCTCAAAAAATCATGGGAACATGCCAAAAAGTCACAGGAGCCAGCATAAAGGGGTTTCCAGTGATCATCAAAACCCATGGAATAAATCAGGCTACATGAGACTCTAGTCACATAAATTAATAAACGAAAACATAAATAAGTGGAGGAGAGAGAAAGTCCTCCTTTGTAATAGAATGATGACTACTGAATGTCAAAAGAATGAAAAAAACAAATACCACAGAACTGGAATATGAAGGAAAAGAGCTGTCAAAGCGTGGAAGGCAGAGAGTAATGGGACCCAGCGTGCATGCTGATTGAAAAACAAATATATATCCCTGCTCACAGAAAAAGAGCCTACTTTCCCAACTCCGCCTCTTCTTCCCACCTCCTGAAAAGCCCATTTTCTTATTGACTCTTCTGAGATTCAAAAGGCTCTTCTCTCTTAATGATGTTTTCACTTGCCCCCAAATACCTAAAGAGTAGTACCAGTGTACCCCAATGTAAACAAAAAATCGATGGCTGGACCTCCCCTTTAGGGAGAGGAAGCAACATGGAAACGTGGGCTTCATATTTACCTAGACCGAAAAATGGAAACAGGCTTCGTGACTTTCCTGATGTGTGACCTTGAAAAGCCCATATTCTTTATGCTCCAATTATCTCGTACAACTGGGATTAAAATTATTTCTCTAGTTCACTAGAGAAAATAATTGGAATGACGGTCCAATTATTCACCATGGGAGAAGGTGCCTATAAACCACAATGCCAGCAGACACTGAAGGTGTTATAGAATTCACAGAGATTCTTAAGAAAGGGCTGGGGAGAGACAGCGTGGTCCACCCACCCGACAGGCCAAGGTCAAAATCATTTTTCTTGACATTTGAATAATACACTGAACCCTTTTGAAAAATAAAAGTCAGACAACAAGTACTGACTTAAATTACTTTTATTATAATGTTTCTTCTATATGAAGAAACAGAGCTAGGTTTTGACTTCTTATGCTGTGAGAGCATCTTTTAAAGAAGAATGTGAATAATGGCGTCTAAGAACCTCTGCATTGAGGGCCTGAGACAAACAGTGGAAGTGGAAGAGCAGCCTCTTGAAAGGGAATGTTCAACCTCTTCCTCTTTTTCCTCTTTCCCACAGAGAATTTAACTAGCTGTGTTCAGATCAACATGATGTAAAAAAAAGTTTCCATCCTGGCTTACATGTTGAATCCTCGCCTCTACTAAAAATATAAAAAAATTAGCCGGACGTGGTGGCGGGCGCCTGTAGTTCCAGCTACTGGGGAGGCTGAGGCAGGGGAATGGCATGAACCCAGGAGGCGGAGCTTGCAATGAGCGGAGATTGCGCCGCTGCACTCCAGCCTGGGTGACAGAGCTAGACTCCATCTCAAAGAAAAAAAAAAAATTCTGATTTTTGAAAAAAAATCAACTGTGTGCTTGCTTCTTCAAAACGAATACTATACCAGGGCAGAAGATATTCCGATAAATATTTATGATTGGCATCTGTGAATATTTATAGTATTAACTTTTTGTGGACACACAGTAGGGTGGGGCGGGGATGCTGGCATCCAGGGGAAGGGTAGATGTTTTGGTTGTTTCTATCCTGTAAGGACTGTCTGATGGTTACAAGTGTTAACGAAAAGCCAAACTGTATTGATCACATCTAAAAGCTCTCTCTCCAGAGTGGGCTATGCCACACTGCAGTATATTTATACAAGGGAATACTCTATAGCTATTAAAATGAACAAAACATAGCTACATGATACAAAAAGGGTGAATCTCACAAACAGAGCAAAAAATGCAAGTCACGAAGAAGACATACAGTGTGATTTCATTCATATAAAATCCACAGTTAAGTCCATTCTGTCATACTGGGATGCATACATAAGTCGTAAAACCAAAAAGAAAAGCAAGAAAATGATTCTCACAAACGGGAGGCTGGTGATGACCTGGGGAGGGGACACTGGGAGGTTAGGGGTGCTTGCAAAGCTCCCTTTTCTGGCCTGAGTGGTGGTTACACAGGGGTTTCCTTAGTTATAATGTAATTTGTGTAATTACAATGCATTAAGATGTATTTTTAAAAAACTTTTTGTGTAGATCACATTACTCAAAACGACGAGGTAAACTGAAGCAAATATGACAACATTAACTAATCTCAAAACCTGAATTAATATCTGAATTAATTCAATTAATGAATTAATTGAAAATTGAATATCTCAAACTCTGCGGGGCCTATATCATTAATTATTATACTGCTATATGAAAAAAATCAGGCCAAAAAAAATTACATACATTATATATGGAATTTGATATTCCATTTGTATAAAATTCCAGAAAATGCAAACTAACCTAGAGTGGCAGAAAGCAGATCACTGGGTGCCCAGGGGCAGGGGCTTTCAAAGGAGCCCAGGGAAACTGTTGGGGATGATAGATATGTTGATTATAATGACGGTTTTACAGTGTATACTTTCATTAAAATGTATCAAGTTATACTCTTTAAATATGTGCAGTTTATTGTATGTCAGCTATACATCAATAAAGCACTTTAAAAAAAACTCCCCTGTGCCTTTTCATATGTTTCTCAGTCTTCAGTATGCACATACTGCTTTGGAAATGAGGAAGATACTTTGAAATGGTCAGAGAAACCTAAGTACCTTGAAGCTGTCTACCAGAGTTGTATGTATGCTTGTGGTCAGTCATGGGTTTCAATTATGTCAATATATTTCTGCTCTGCTTTTGATTGAAAAAAGACCTCCACACTCTTCCCTTCTCTCTTTCTCCTGTCTCCCTTCTTTCTTTTCCCCTCTTCTCTGTCCCTCTTTCTCTCCCTCCCTTCCTTCTTCTCTGTCTCCCTTCCCCTTCTCTCTCCCTTCCCCTTCTCTCTCCCTTCTCCTTCTCTCTCCTTCTTCCCTTCTCCTCATTCTATTTCGTTTCTCTCTCTCCCTCTCTCTCCTCCCACCCGTTCTTATCAGTCTATTTCCTTTCTCTGTCTTTCTCTCTTTCTCTTTTTCTGTCTCTCTTCTTTCCCCTCCTATCTCCCTCTCCCTCTCTCCTTTTCTCTTTCGTTCTCACTCTTGCTCTTTATCAGAAAACACTTTTCTTCAACTGAGCAGGCAGCTTTGGGAGACATGACAACACTCATAATAATGACAAACGATCATTTCTGTCATTTAATAGCATTTTATAGTTCACAACATGATTTCTCATATCTGTCTTCTGATTCTCACAACAATCCTTGGGCATAGTAACAAGAAAATAAAAAGCAACTGTAACCGCTTCTGCCTTCTAAGGAGGGTGGTAAATTTCACAACAGTGGGAAAGTAAATTTCTTTACTGCCCCTTCCACTTGCAGAGACTGTTAGTGAAGACAGCAAATGAAGGACAGAGACATTTCTTCTGCTCTAGTTCCCCACCCTTCAGCAATGGCAGGGCCTCTTAGTTTTAATTAAAAAATGCATCATTGGCTATGCAAAGATACATCCAGAGCTGAATTGGGGGTTGTGGCAAACACTGCTGTTGGCCTATCCAAAATTTATTCTTCAGGGCCCTGATTTCTGGTAAGCAGAAATGTGTCCCCACTGAAACATTAGATTTCTTATCCTCCCTTATAGATAAGAGCAGTCATGTGACTACCTTCAGCCTAATGGAATGAAGAAACTATTGTGTAGGATTGGAAATGCTCCCTAAAAAAGTGACTGACTCTGTTGGCAGGTCTCTTGTTGACCTTCCTTCTTCCTCTACCCAAAATATGGACGTAATAACTGGTGCTGCAGCAACCACTCTGCAGGCACGAGGTAGCCTTGATTGAGGACAGTGAGCTTGTGCTAAGTACACCAAAACAGAAACACAAGAGGAGATAAGGACATTAATGAGATGGTAGCATTACCACATCAGCCCTAGAATGCTTCTGTGGTTTGGATGTGTCCCCTCACCTCAAATTCAGGTGTGGCCAATGTAACATATTTAGTGTGGCTTTTTAGAGGTGGTCAGGTTATGAGGGCTTCTTCTTTGTTAGTGGAATTAAGGTCCTTTTTAAAAAGCCTTCACACAGCAGGATTTGGCTAGCTTGCTCTTCACCTCTTCTGCCATGTAAGCATGCAGCGTCCTGCCCTTATAGTGGATGCAGTCTTACCAGACAATGAAACCGAAATCCTAGTGCCTTGATATTGGACTTCAACACCTCTAGAACTATGAGGAATACATTTCCATTGTTTATACATTACCAGTCTGTGGTATTCTATCACAGCAGCCCAAAATGGACAAGTCAAATGCCTACTTCAAGACTTCTTTTACCTGAGAGAAAAATCTTAGACCTCATTTAAGGCATATTTTATGGGTCTCTGTTGGGGAAAAATATAGTTTCTAAATGATAGAGAATTGATGAGTTTAGTGATTCTGTGTTTTAAAGTGAAGGATGGGGAATTTCTGGGATGAACCCTGCAGGGTTCTCTTTTAGAGAATCCTGTTCCCTAAAAAGAAGCAAGAAGCAACATGGTGATGCCAACTTCTCTTTCCTCAAGTCTTCTATAATGGCAGCTACATGTGTGTAGATGCCTTGTGTGCTTATGAGGGGAAATCAAGGAAAAGGGGTTGTACTTCCTCAACAATGTGGTATGAGACTAGAACAGCACATGTGAGAAAGCAAATTGATCCATTCATGAAATTAATTCAAAATAAACAGGACCTCAGAGGCAGAGAGGACAAGGAAACATTAACATCTATACCCTCCCTGTTTCCTACCCGGAAAGTCTAGAGAAGCTTGTCTCACTACACTAGGGTGGCTTTTGAACCAATACCATTTGCATCCCACAAGACAGGTGCTGAAGTCAGCAACAGGATAAGAGAAAGTCGGCTCATTTTATAATGAGGGCCAGAGAGGTGAAGGGACAGCTGGATTGAAAGTCAGCTCTTCCAATGTCAAAGTTTGTCTGTTTTTTATAATGCCTTAGTTACACCTGGACTCAAGAGGAAGCGAACAACCACCTAAGAGAGGAAAGAGAACAGCCACCTAAGCAACCAGATGGGCCATGTGGGTCCTAGTGGCCAGTGACAACAGGTACCACTGCCAATTCCCTTGTCACAAGCATGTTTACGTGTACATGTTGCCTCCCTCTCATGCAGGTGTGTATATGAAAGCCTGGTACGTATAGGTATTTTCAGGGCTTCTTATTATGGTAGCAAGAGCATGAAGTGTAAAAATCTAGGCTTGAATCCCAGTTCTGCCTTTACTACCTGCATGACCCTGGGCAAATTCCTTCCCCTCTCTGGGCCTCAATTTTGTCACTACTGTCAGGAAGGAATTGACCAAATTAAGTTGTAAGGTCCAATCCTGCTCTAACCTTCCAGAAGCTTATATAAAATATATCATTAAAGTAAGATAAAATCTATTAAGCACTGAGGCCTGGTGTAGTGGCTCACGCCTATAATCCCAGTTATTCAGGAGCCTAAGACACGAGAATTGCTTGAACCACAGAGGCGGAGGTTGCAGTGAACCGAGATCGTGCCACTGTGCTCCAGCCTGGGCAACAGAGCGAGACTCTGTCTCAAAAAAAAAAAAAATCTATTGAACACTGAGAATAAACTCAGCTTTTTATAAATAGATGTGGCATAACAATGAGAAGCCATTATTTCACAAATTGCAGTTCTTAGGGGAACGGTACAGATCTATAACTGTTAGACGAGCCATGAATGCACAGTTGCTTATCCCTATACTATCCTTAAGTCACTCCATTACTATTTTGATAAACATTACAGCACATTTCTAGATCTTCACACCTAGGTACCTCAGTACCTGCTTTAAACCTTGACAATAATTTCCTTTAAATAAAAATTAAATAGACATAATGAGAATTTAAAATATGTTCTGGTATTGGCCCAATAGCACAAGAGCCTGTGACATGAAGCTATTATAGTAACATCAGTAGGGCCATGGGAGGATTTTGTTAGATATATCAGATACTTTATTAAAACACCCCAGAGCCTTCTCATCATAAATGCAGCCAAGCAGCCCCAGAGTAATGGGGAAGAATCTCCTCGTGAGCTCTAATCTCTTTGTTCTGGTATTTAATAAGTATGAATAAGCAGGGATGGATGGTATCGTTTACAAGTCCTCGTGAACCCAGGAAAAGGGTGATTTCAAAGGTTCCTTTGGGGTCGTTAAGGTCTTGTCTATAAAATGTGCCTGGATTATCTGGGTTCCTCTTCATCCGCAGTACCTCATCTTCAGTTGCACTAGACTCCCAAGAACTGGGTAAAGGGAGACTCTGGAGTCTGGAACCCTCACCTCCAAGTACATCACTGAGTTAGCTACAATGCCTTCTCCAAATGATTGTTCGATCTTGTTCCCTAGCAGCCTACATTATTGTACCTGAATAGGGAATAGGGAAAGGCTTCCTGTTCCCTGCAACTGGAAAGCAGTTTAAATACATCACACATGTGCACAGAGCTCTTCCTTGACATTTACAGAGTGGCCCAAAGAAGGCAGGGATTCCCCAAGAGCTGTGAGCTCCGCCATCACAAAAGGTCTCCTAGCAAAATCAAACGCTGAAGAGAGGATTTCATAATCAAATTGGGAGTGGGAAGGGAAGGTTGACCTAAGGGACTTCAGTTTCCTTTTCAGTCCTAAAAGTTGAAGATTCTATGACTGATGTAGGACCAAATGCTACTCAATGTTGATAATATGTGTTATTTAAGGCCTATGTGCCAGGAAACTGTGCTGAATACTTTATTTCAATTATTTCATTTAACCCTCACATGAAACAAAAGTCAGCCCTGCTACCCTTTTATATGGTTCTATATCTGATTATCCACAGACTAGGGAACTGAGGTTCAGAGGCAGCTGAGCCATGAGATCACATGGCTCATTAAGTGCCAGGTGAGTCTGAGGCCCCCCACTCCGCCAGAGCCTGTCTGAGGCTCCCCCAGAGGCTGTGCTTTCTACTTCTCAGGGGTGCTTCACCCACACAGGGGCAGGGTTACACAACTGGATCGTAAAGGGAGCTTGCCAGAGCTCCAGCCTGAAATCGTTCCTCCACCTCTGGCCACTGTTTGTCAAGGATCTGTACAAGAAAACAGAACATCCAGGGGTGATAGAGGTGGGAAAATCAAGAGTTTGTGGGCTGCGGCGAGAAGACTCAAAGGTCAAAGCCTTTTAGCTACTGTACTGTGAACGTGAGAAAGATGCTCAGGTGTAGGTTTATCCCCAAGAGGGACATTCCAGGGAAGGGAAATTCTAACCAAAAGTATTCCTTTTTCCTTTGAGTCACAGGCTTAGTTCCTCCAGGGGACCTTGGCCAGGCAGGATGCTTGAGGCTAGAGCCAGCCCTTGTTCCCCCTCTTCACTGTGCAAATCCCTCCTGGCAGAAAGCCACCCTCTCTCAAGCCTGGGCTTCTGTTTTTAGAGCACCCCCTACAACCCATTCATGGCCTGAGCCCATGTGAGGAGCCTGAGGTCTTCTGACTATTCGCAGATGCTGAGATTAGAGTCAGTGGAAGGTGGAAGACAAATTTAAGAGACCTGGCCTCCTCTCTCTCTCTCAAAAGGCAGCCCCCAGCAGTGTTTGTTCTCAGAGCAGCCCTGGGAAGAAGGATGGTCACTTTCCTTTCTCCCAAAGATAATTGAAGAGAAGTAAGAAAGTAACTGTGCTTGAAAGCAAAATGACAACAATTAATCTCTAAGCACAGGGCCTAGCCATTAAATTCTTTGGAGAAACAACTTTAGGAGTTTAACGACAATCAGGAGCATAAAATTGAATTAAGAGAAATAGTAATTAAATCAGGAAAGAAGTTTTTGCAAAGGGGATGGTAAAGGAAATTAAAACCAGTAATGCTGAAAAATGTGGTGGGCAGAGCTGGGGGAGGGGAGGGCTTAGTGGAGAAGAGCAAAGAGCCAAGCACATAGCAAACTGGGTTGGGAGATGCAGAATGTATGGCACTCAGAAAAGGAATTTGGAAATTGTTCTTGAAAGACTAGGTGTCTGGCACTTCCAATTTGTGTCTAAATACGCCCAAATCCTAATGGGGACAAGCTTTCTTTTATGAAAATAGAAGCATCCACTTGGATAAAGTATTTTTTTTTAAAGCTATAGACTTAAGCAGGGTGACCAACAGTCCTGATTTGTCCAGGACTATCTCAGTTTTAGTACTCAAAGTCCCATGTCCCAGGAAACCCCTCAGTATGGAGAAAACCCCTCAATCCAGGGCAAACCAGAATGGTCACCCTAACTGGGAGGCAGACAGCCCTGGCTCCCCTCTCTGCCATTCAGTCAGTAGCTACAGAACTTTGTGTGAGTCACTCCACCTCTGTGGGCAACAGTTTTCTCATCTGTAAAAGAGGTTGTCATGAGTTCCTCAAAAGAGTACAAAAGTTGCTATATGTCAAGATATCTAGAACAACGTGAACGTTGGAAAAGCTTTCAGTAAGAGTTTGATAAGTTTGAAGTTAAGAATATTGATAAGAAAACAAAATATTAGCAAACACAATCCAGTAGCACGTTAAAAATAATATATCATGACTGTTTTGGAGGTCCCCAAGACCACCACATATTCAATAATTTTCTAGAATGACTCAGGTTTCAATATATAAGCGTCCTCACAGTTAAGCATCATTACAGGGAAATGACGTGTATTAGTCTGTTTTCATGCTGCTGATAAAGACATACCTGAGACTGGGAAGAAAAAGAGGTTTAATGAACTTACAGTTCTGCAGGGCTGGGGAGGCCTCACAATTATGGCAGAAGGCAAGGAGGAGCAAGTCACATCTTACATGGATGGCAGCAGGCAAAGAGAGCTTGTTCAGGGAAACTCCTGTTTTTAAAACCATCAGATTTCATGAGACTCATTCACTATCATGAGAACAGCACAGGAAATACTTGCCCCCATAATTCAATCACCTCCCACGGGGTTCCTCCCATGACACACAGGAATTGTGGGAGTTACAATTCAAGATAAAATTTGGATGGGGACACAGCCAAACCATATCAGGACACAACAGACTCACCAGAGGAAAAAGACATGGGTGGAATAGAGATATCCATGCACAGTCTTCCTATATTCTCTCCCTTCTGTAAGGGACACTGCAAGAAAATTCCTTTCTCCAGCAACAATCAATGCAATAATGTTTCTGCCCAGGAAGCCTGTTAGAGACATAGCACCCAAGGTTTTTGTTGGTGGCTGGCCACATGGGCCTCTTCTGCCTAGCAACTACCAAAATTCCAGACTCTCAGAGGAATTCTCTTCCTCAGAAGGAAAGCTGGTGTACAGGATAAACCACATTGTCAATCAGCCTTATCAGTTAGGGAATGATTCAAATGCCAAGTTTTCAGACATCAGCCAAGGGCCAACTTTGCAAACAGACAATTCTAGAAATAGCAGGGTGTGGCTGGTTATGATAACTCTTTTCAGCACAATGACTAAGTGGAGTTCATTCTAGTAATGAAGGAATACACATAAGTGATCACTAGAATCTGGCTCCCTAAGCTGCTATGCTGGCTCCCTAAGCCAGCAAATCCCAGCTGGTTGTGCTTTCACTGGTTCAAGCTCTATAGATGGTGATGTGAATGCCATCAGCTCTGCTAAGCAAAGTGGTCACTACCAGATTCCCTGCTAAAAATTTACCATCAGCCAAGGTCTTCTTGGCTTCTCAAATCAGAACACTGGATTTTTCTCAGTTCACCTAGAGATGAACAACTCGAGATGAATAGATCCAGACCAATCTAAATAGAAACAACGCTTGCCTCATGCATAAAGAGGCCAACTTTTTATTTACAATGGAGGATATATGCTTCTAGTGAGCCAAAATGCTTGTGTTTCAAATGTGGGGTACCAACTTTCTCAAGAGTAAGATATCTGGAAAGCATAATCAGTCATCAGAAAATTGCTTTAAGCCAGGCATGGTGGTTCACACCTGTAATCCCAGCACTTTGGAAGGCCAAAGAAGGGGGGTCACTTAAGGCCAGGAATTTGAGCTCCTACCTCTACAAAAAAACAAACAAGTTAGCCAGGCATGCTGTTCACGCCTGTAGTCCCACTTACTCGGCAGGCTGAGGCAGGAGGATTGCTTGAGCTCAGGAAGGATGTTTTCTGATGTAGCTTGGATATCTATATATAGTGTCCCCACCCAAATCTCATATTGAAATGCAATCCCCAGTGTTGGAGGTGGAACCTGGTGAGAGGTGATTGGATCATGGGGGTGGTTGCTCGCACTGCTATAAAGAAATACTTGAGACTGGCTGCTTTGTGAAAAAAAAAAAAAAAGTTTAATTCACTCACAGTTCCAGAGGCTGTACAGGAAGCATGGCAGGAGAGGTCTCAGGAAACTTAAAATCATGGTAAAGGCAAAGGGGAAGCAGGTACTTCTTACATGGCCCGAGCAGAAGGGAGAGAGAGAGGGGGAGGTGCTACACACTTTTAAACAACCAGATCTCACGATAATCTACTATCACAAGAACACCAAAGGGGAAATCTGCCCCCAAGATTTAATCACCTCCCACCAGGCCCCACTTCCAACCCTGGGGGTTACAATTTGACATGAGATTTGAGCAGGGACGCAGACCCAAACCATATCACAGTCTCAGGTATTTCTTTACAGTAGTGGGAGAACAGCCTAATACATCCACTATAAAAAGAGGCACTGCTATGCAAAAAAGAACAGAATGAAAGGCTCTGTGGTCTCTCAGGGCCTTCCAGCTCTACAGCTATGACTGTGCATCCCAGCAGGTTACTAGTACACACACGAAAAGGTATACTTCCCCAGACAGTGCAGAGAACGCAAAATAAATAGTACCATGGTTACAACTTCAAAGAAGAGAAAGGGGGACAAATTTAACACACCTGTTTGGGTGATGGGCCTAGAATAAAGTACAAGCCCAGTGACCCTAGCCCCACATTGTGATTTCTGCTTTGGGCTCCTGCTTAGGGAGCGCAGACACCCAGTTGAGTGTTCTCAAAATCTGCTATGTAGCAGCTGCAGATTCCTTCCAGGTGCCCCTGATGCATGCTAAAGTTTGGGAACCACTCATCTAAGCAGCAAGTTGCTCTATATTCTACAATCCAGACCAATTTAGATAGATCCCTAAAATAATGAGTTTGTTTTCTTACTGGCAACTGCATTATTGAGTAGAATAGGAAAGACAATAGCGGCATGCAACTACATGATTCATTATCTACGATGTGTGTGACCAGAGTCAACGGGAAAAAAAATGAGTATGCATGTTTGCAGGACTAATTTAATCTTTATATATGTAATTCAAATTCTTCCCCTCATGTCTTCATTTGCTTTCTGAGGCATAAACTTCCAGACATTTCCTTAAAATGGAGCAATCCAGCCTTTGTATGACTACACCTTTGATTCCGATTTAGTGAATTTGCATGTTTTATCTTATTTTAATGCCTTCAGCATGGGAAAGAGACCCAGTTGCCAGAGTGACCAGGAATAGCACTTCAACAGTTTAGCCCTTACTCAAACCTTAACCCTACTTGCTCAGTTTAACTGTGTTCCCGGCTCACCTAACATTTGTGGTCACAAAAATGCAAAACACTGCAGTTCTGCTAGCTGCTTCTCCCTATTTTGTCTCTATAAAGTCTCATGAACTTGACTTTCTCCTAAAGTTGCTAACAGTTCATTTTATTTTTACTAGCTAGCCTTGCTGTCTTCACTCCTTACGCTTTGATTAACACAGCCCACTATTCAAAGCCTACCACTTCCTACTTTTTCTGGAAGTTTACCTACTTTCAGAGTCTACCCTCTAGAGAGGTCAACAGGCTTATACACAGGTTCAAAATTGGGTTCATAGTGCAGTACTGGGAAGAAGCCCTGGTCTGGAAACAGAACCAGCCAGACTGGTTCTGGCCTCTGTTCTGCTACAAACCTGCTGTACAATCTCAGGCAAGTCCCTTCTCCTCTCTGGGCCTGTCTACTCTGTCGTGCAATGGAGAGAACCCAGTGAACTCGCAGCCCTTCCAGCTAGGGCATCTCAGGATTCTTTGCTTTTCCTCTGTTGGACAAGCGATCATACAGTATGGATTTCCTGGGGACAGTGCCAGTTTTGCAATCCCTGGCACCACAGCCCTGCACCATGAGCATACTAGTTCTTAAACTGTGGTCCTATTTGATTTCACCAATGGCAACGGGGTTTGAGAGAGCTTCCTATTGGTTTTTCCATAATCACATAGCCATTTCTAATTTGTAGCCCCAGATAGGAATAGGATCCTAGTAAACAAATGCCCAGTCCATTTAAGCTAACGACCTTGCCAGGTCATTTCTAAAACCCCAATAACAGGGCATGGCACACAGTGCTCACTAAATGTCTGCTGAATGCCTAAACACTATGCTTTCTCTATAACTGCAAGAGCTCCATAGAATGAACAAAGCTCAGAAAGACGGAAATACAAAAACCAATTCCTTCTGCAGAATCTAAAACCTCAAACTAAAGCTACTTAAGGCTTGAAGAACATCAAACAATAGTGGAGCACATTCTTGGGACTGTTATTTTTAAAGGCACTACCTTTCAAGCTCTATTGTTGTGACACCCTTCCCTTACCCCAAATATTTAAGAATTCCATCTATGTGACTCTAGTAGGTCAATCAAAGATCCGCAGTGAAATCCCAGCTCCTCCACTTATCAGCTGAGTGGCTTAAGCTTCAGTTTTCTCCTGTGTAAAATGGGGCAAAGAGCAAACTCCTCATTAGATTGCTTATTACATAAAAAACCATCTAAAATTGTTGCAAATAAGCACTTGTTAACTGTTAGTCAAGGAGTTAAGGATGATCTACCCTAAAACACGCCGATTTGATATATTATTTAAGGAACTGTAAGCATTTAAATAACTGTAGTTGCAGAAAGGGTTATCTGACCTGTACTTTCCTACATGTAGCAAACCATAAAAGATTCTTTGAGGATGCCTTTCCCATACCAAGGTGAGAAAATATCAGGCCCTGAGCATTGCTGCCGCAATTAACCTGTACAAATAAGCTTATTGAAGAAACCCTTATCTTCCACTATCTCTACAACCCTCCACCCCATATATCTCCTGGTGACTTCCCTAGAGTTTACTGCCCCCATCCTAGATTCCTTTGTCCTGTCATTGCTTCACAAATTTATTGTTCTTTGTCTAAAACCTGTAAGAGCTTTCTCCTTTGGCTATTTCCTAGGGTCTTTACTCTCTTGTGAGGGTCCCCATGTACAATGTAAAAATTAATACAATGTACATGCTTTCCTCCTGTTACTTTGTCTTGTACCAATTTGATTCCAGACCCAGCTGAAGATCCCACTGAAGAACTAAGATGGTAGAGATGATCTTTAGCTTCCCCTATGTTAACTAGTTAACACAGCATTCTTACAGCTTTCTTTCGTCAAATCTCTTATCTGGTGGGAATTATCACACCTATACTCATTTATGTATAAGAAAAATGAGATCCAGAGAAGTGAGTTGCCCAAGATCACACAACTGCTTATGTTTTGGGGCCAGCAGTTGAACCCACATCAAAAATACTTATAATTGCAGAAGATGGCATAAAGTAGGTAACGCTAAGTTTAGAAGGTGCACCCAAAGAATAAAACAAACTTGATCTGGCCCTCCTCCTCCAGCACTCAAAGAAAGGAACAATGGCTCTGGAGCTACCAAGGGGCAGCTTTATGGGAATCGGGAGCATGGCTCTCTGCACATAGGAGCTCCACATGCTTGACAGTATTTTCTGTTGAATGAATCCAGCTTTGTAGGCATTTTCATCTATTTTAACTTGATGCCAACATTTGCTTGATTTCAGAACATCCTTTTCAATTCTTCCTATGGGGACACTGGCACCTGGAAAAAAAGACTGATGAGGACAGGTGTGAAAACAGAAGCTATAACATATTTAGCTTCTCCCAGGCACATATGCTATCTTTATCCAGTGTCTCACTGGAACATGTCTAGGGTAATAGGGCCCAGAGACCCTACTCTTTCTAATCCCTACTAGTTTCAGGGACTCATTGGGCCTTTTCTCTAACATATTTTTCCCCCAATGGCTTAACAGGCTCGACTCAAACTGCAGTTATAATGTAACTCGTTTTTCCAGTTTTCTTTAATTACTCAGAGCTTCTACTCAGCAAGTGCTGGCTTATGCATCCATCAGAAATGGTTAGAATTATAGTCCATGCTCAAGGGAGACTGAGGATTTGTTGGGCCAAGGTAAAGATTTAATTAGTTAGGCTTTCAGACTTACTATAAATAGCTCATGATCCCCATCCCCTAGGGCTTAGGAAACAACAATCTAGGAATACCTGTTAAAGAGAATATCTTAAAGAGAAAGGAACACAAAATGTAGCATAGTCACATAATATTATCGTTCGGTCTTTAAAAAGGAAATTCTAACATATACTACAGCATGGATCAATCTTGAGGACATTATGCTAAGTGAAACAAGCCAGTCACAAAAAGACAAATACTACATGATCCCACTTACATGAGGTCCATATGGGCAGGGGCAGGGAGAAGGAGTTATTGTTTAATTTGTGGAGTTTCAGTTTGGTGATGGTTGCACAACATGAATGTACTTAATATCACTGAATTATATACTTAAAACCGGTTCAGATGGTAAATTCTGTGATGTGTATTTTACAATTAAACAAAAAAAAAAAAGGAACAGCTTGGACACTACGATTCTCAGCTACGTATGAGCATTGTATCATCAGAGCCCAAAGCAGCTACATAATAGATGTTGTACATCTTTATGCCCAACCCCCCGTTTTCCTTCTGCTGAATGAAGCATCTCCCTGTTCTGCTACTGAAACTAGCATCTTATAAATCACTAGCTCAGAAAATTCAGTGACTTTCAGCTAGTAGTCCACTGGAGACCATGGCTAGGCAGACGGGTGCAGCAAAGAGAATGCACCCCTCACAACCAAACAGCTCCCCCATGTGGCTGCAGCATCTCCCCCAGAGAAAAAGGCCCCTCTGGACAGAGGGACAGATTTCTTTTTCAAATTAAAGGCATAATTTTTAGCTATAATTGGTACCATCAAATTCGATATCAGGGAAAAAATCCATTATGGATACCATCATCTTTAATTTCTTCCGAATGAAATTGAGACATTTTTCCCTGCATTTCAAAAATGAAGACACCTGTTTCATGTAATAAGCAACTCACAGGATCCAAGAAAACCAGTTTCTCATCAATTTTTTCCCAATAAAATGCCATTTGTTAGAATTTACAAGAGCTCACTTACCAATATATTTCCCTAGGAAATCTTTTTTAAAGATACATATTCTCATCATTTAAATTTGACACTTTGAATCTAAAAGTACTTTACAGCTAGGATTTTAAAGAACACTTAAGAAACTTCCTAACTGTTCAGGCTTTTTCTCAAAAATAGGCTTAGTTTATGAAAAAGATGTTTCTAAAATTATCTTTTTTTTCTTAACTATTAATAATACACCTCTTTATCATTTTGTGACTCTGTTGGACAACTAGGACACTTCCCAGGGAATGCCCTCTCTTGTCAGAAATTCTGGCTTGGAGTTGTGGCTGCAGTACGCTACCTTTGAGCAATTCTTAGTATTTCCTAGGGCCTACCAGAAACTGAATCTTTATACCCAGTATGGCAACATAAGCTAAGTGAAACTTAAGTTTTATTTCTGGTTAGAATTATATCGACTCAGTGCAGAAATGCTAGTATCTCACTCTCACTGGATAAGTCTTACCAAATTTTGAGAAATCCAATTTATCAAATGAATTCTCTCAAAAAGGGTTTAACAATAAGAGGTAGATGAATGGAAATCCCTGGTCTACACTCATAAAATTAAGAACTGAGAAAGAAGAGGCAAAATATAATCTATGGCCTTAAAGACAAAAGAACAGACTGCGACAACATTTCATCCAGTATCTCTGGTTTCCTGTTTGATTGTTCTCTTGAGTACTAGCTGCCTTTGGACACAGAACTGTCTGATGGAGTCAGAGACACACTCCTTGATAACCACAGAATACCCAAAAGGACAATCACCAGGGCAGAAATACCTAGAAGAAAACAAGCCAAGGGCAATTACAGAATCTTGGACTTGAATAACCACATGGTCATGTGAGGAACTGTCAATCCAACAAAAAACTCAATATTCACAAGACATATTTTCTACATATTTACTTACAAATCTAAAGGCAGAAAGACTAAGGGCCCTAGCAGTGAGGCATCAATGATCAGACTCGGTATAAGTGAATTAAAAAGTTTATTAGCCATAGAAAAAAACTGATTCCTCAAAATCAATTATTGATAAATCCCCTGTAAAACAGCAAGCTTACAGAAAATTTCTCTCATGAACAGATAGTCACTATACTTTTGGTCCAAGAAATGTTGGGTTTTTTCCTCCTTCTTCAGATGACAGATGGATGTAACTGAATCTACGAACGAGTGTACTTGCCCCAAATGTGCAACATAAATACAGAAGCGATGAACAGAAGACTCATAACCAATACTGGAACAGGGCCA
>NW_012100109.1:0-1209 GCF_000951045.1 Mandrillus leucophaeus | reverse complement strand
AAAAAAAAAAAAAAAAAAGAGTGAGAGGAGCGGGTTTGGGGGCGTGAGGGGCAGGGGTCCTATCTGCCCATTATAAGCATTTTGAGACAAGAACTTTAATGTTGCTGTGACAATTATAACTTCATGTAATATACAGCTTCATGTAACATTTTATAAAATGCTCAACACTTTTATTTTTTTGAGAAGGAGTTTCACTCTTGTTGTCCAGGCTGGAGCGCAATAGCGTGATCTCGGCTCACTGTAACCTCCGCCTCCCAGGTTCAAGCGATTCTCCTGTCTCAGCCTCCTGAGTAGCTGGGATTAGAGGCATGTGCCACCACAGCTGGCTAATTTTGTCTTTTTAGTAGAGGCAGGGTTTTACCATGTTGGTCAGACTGGTCTCGAACTCCTGACCTCAGGTGATCCGCCCACCTTGACCTCCCAAAGTGCTGGGATTTCAGGTGTGAGCCACCATGCCTGGCCTCAACATGTTTGTTAACTGACTCATGGTGAAGTGATTTCAAAGACAAATACCAAGACAGCAAAATTCAGGATTAGTTTCAATAAAGGCTGATGGTGGAAACAAAGAAACAAAGTCCTCGTCAAAACATAAGACTTGAAGATAGAAGGATGAACTTTCCTAAAAAGCCAATGGAAAGAGAAAGCACCTGAGACCAAGGGCTCAGAATACTAGAGAAGGAAACAGAGGGAAAACAATTACTGAAACTATGACTGTAATGCTGTCATTCCAATTCTCCCCAACAAGTCTAGATACTAGAAGGAAGAAAATGGTAATTAAGGTAGAAAGTAGTGAAAATGCAGAGCCAAACATGCCTATGGGAGCAGAAAAACAACACACAAATCCTGAAGAAATGTAGGTGAATTTACTTAGCAATTGCCTCTTTGATCCATCTGACTTGTTTTAAAGAAAAGACAGCTAGACAAGACCGGGCGTGGTGGCTCACGCCTGTAATCCCAGCTCTTTGGGAGGCCGAGGTGGGCGGATCACCTGAGGTCAGGAGTTCAAGACCAGCCTGACCAATATGATGAAACCCCCTCTCTACTAAAAATACAAAAATTAGCCAGGCATGGTGGCACACGCCTGTAATCCCAGCTACTCAGGAGGCTGAGGCAGGAGAACTGCTTGAACCTGGGAGGCGGAGGTTGCAGTGAGCCAAGATCGCGCCATTGCGCTCCAGCCTGGACAACAAGAGTGAAACTCCACCTCAA
>NW_012100108.1:0-1091 GCF_000951045.1 Mandrillus leucophaeus | reverse complement strand
ATCAAAATCTTTTCATATTCATTGCTCATTGGATTCTAACAATTGCTCTTTATGGTAAATATACAAGGTATTGCTGACATAATTTTACAATTAAGAAAGTAGCTATTATAATGTAGCAATTATATTGTGTTCCAAAACTGTTGCAAACAGAACTCATGCCCATTGGGCATTTTTAACAACAAACATCTTTAGCTGAGAAAACAGCATAAACCCATACATTTGGACTGATTTACCAACTTCTAGCTTTCACATCTTGACAACTGAGTAAATACTCAACTTTTGGCAAATCAAGGTAGGATTGATTTCATTTTACATCTAACTTGATCTAGATGGAAATAAAACACTTGGCTATGAAATATGCAAGATGTGCTGCCTAGACTTGCCTTGTATGCCATTCTTCAGTCATTTACCTCAAAAAAGAAAATAAAAAAAACACTTGATTGAATGCTGGATCTATGTACCTACAATGTGTAAGTTGGAAGTATTCCTGCAACCTCCTTTGACTTTAACTGGTCTCTGAAGACATAACTTATATAGAAAGATGAAATCTAAAATGTAATAGTTTGAAAATTTTAAAAAGAAAATCAAGAATTTGTAAAACTGTTTTTTTTTTTTCTAAAGAAAAGAAGAGATTATAAAATGTGAGAAAAATAACATAAAAGACCTATATAATTAGAAAAAGAATTATTTGGACTGAAATGTTTTTTAATAATTTAATCTTTTATAAAAGATATCTGTGTTGCTGAAAGTTATAAAATCATGCAATCATTTTTAAATTATTGTGTCTCTCCAGCCATCATATTAGAAATAATAAGATCTGAATGATTTTAAGTGAAATCAAATTTAAGAAACTTAAGAAATTCGATTTATAAAATTTGACTTTATTCATCATTTCCAAATAATATATATAGGACTCACATCCACTCTAACCTATCTGTAATTCCTCTAAGTTAAACCTTAAGAAATGAAGTATGAAAGAGCAATGTAAAATATTTAAACGAATCAGAATCTCAAGATCTAAGCATTCTTTAGAGAAGATATTTTGTATCCTAACTCCTTGATATATATATGAATGTAAGTGAACAGATATA
>NW_012100107.1:0-1222 GCF_000951045.1 Mandrillus leucophaeus | reverse complement strand
AAAAAAAAAAAAAAACCCAACTATAGCACAGATCATGCAAATAGTAAATGACTAAATGCTTTCCCCATAAGAACAGGGATAAGTCAGTACTATTTCTTCCAACTTCTATTCAGCACTGGTACTGAAGTTTCTAGCCAATTGAAACTCTAAGTAATTAAACCCATTCAGATTTAAAAACCCGGAAGTAATAGTGCATTTATTCACAGTAAAAGTGTTCTTACACATAGAAAACCCCAAATAATTTACCCCCTAACACTTCTAAAAAAGAAAAAAAAATACTAGAGCAAAGAAGTGAGCAGCAAGGTTGTGGGTAGCAAGATAAACATACAAAAATCAAAAATTAAATTAAAAATGAAAACAAAATTTTACAAAATTATGTTTGTATGTATTAGTAATGAAAAATCCAAAACTATAAAAACTTAATTTTTTTAAGAAAACATTTTCATTCACAATAGTATACAGAAAATAAAATATAAAATGAGTTTTTGTCATGAATATATGTGTGTTTTAATTTTTACAATTTTTTTGGCTTCTATTGAGATTATTGAGGTGATGATATTTTTTATTCTTTATTCTATTAACATGACATGACATGAATTCGTTTTCAGATATTAAAACCTTCATATCACATATTTTTCTTCTTTATTCTATTAATATTACATATGACATTAATTGGTTTTCAGATATTAAAACCTTCATAGCAATAAATAAACTACTTAGGGATACATTTTAATTAAAAAATGAAGGATCCATGTATGGAAAACTACAAAGCATTGACAAGAAAAGTTAAAGACCTAAATAAACAAAAAAGTAGGTTGAATTAGAATACTAAATATCATTAAGAGGGTAATTATTTCCAAATATATCTTTTTTTTAATAGAAATTGACCAGCTAGAAATATAAAGAACATAGAATAACAATTTTGAAGAAAGTAGAATAAATTTAGAAGACACATGACCTGATTCCACAGCTTCCTTGAAAGCTATAATCAAGAGTATGGTACTGGCATAAAGGTAGACACACAGATCAATGGAACAGAACAGAAATAAACACATATATAAGATTAATTGATTTGCAACACAAGTGCTGACATAATAAAATGAGGGAAAGGATAGTATAAAAAATGATTCTAGAGCAACTGGAGATTCACGTTGCAGGGAAAAGGAAAGAATAAGCATGGACCCTTACCTCACACCACAAAGAAAAATGACTTGTAATAGAT
>NW_012100106.1:0-1276 GCF_000951045.1 Mandrillus leucophaeus | reverse complement strand
CCTCAGCCTCCCAAGTAGCTGGGATTACAGGTGTGCACCACTATGCCTGGCTAATTTTGTATTTTTAGTAGAGAAGGGGTTTCTCTATGTTGCTCAGGCCGGTCTTGAACTCCCAACTTCAGGTGATCTGCTCGCCTCAGCCTCCTAAAGTGCTGGAATTACAGGTGTGATCCACCAGACCCGGACTCACTCTTCATCTCTTGCCTGGATTTCTGGTATCTCTTTTGTCCATTCAGTCTCTTTCCAATTTTAAATCATTTTCCACACTTTGAATGATTGACCTTCTAAAATATAGCTCTACGCCAGGCGCAGTGGCTCACGCCTGTAATCCCAGCACTTTGGGAGGCCCAGGCTGCTGGATCATTTGAAGCCAGGAGTTCAAGACCAGCCTGGCCAACATGGTGAAACCCCGTCTTTACTAAAAATATAAAAAATTAGCCAGGCATGATGGCAGGCACCTGTAATCCCTGCTACTCAGAAGGGTGAGGCAGGAGAATCACTTGAACCCGGGAGACAGAGGTTGCAGTGAGTGGAGATGGCACCACTGCGCTCCAGCCTGGGTAGTGGAATGAGACATGGTCTCAAAAAATAAATAAATAAATAAATAAAATTATTAAGATCATCATAAGGCCAGGCGCTGTGGCTCAAGCCTGTAATCCCAGCACTTTAGGAGGCCAAGACAGGCGGATCACGAGGTCAGGAGATCGAGACCAACCTGCCTAACCCGGTGAAACCCCTTCTCTACTAAAATATACAAAAAACTAGCCGGGCGAGGTGGCGGGTGCCTGTAGTCCCAGCTACTCCGGAGGCTGAGGCAGAAGAATGACGTAAACCCGGGAGGCGGAGCTTGCAGTGAGCTGAGATCCAGCCACTGCACTCCAGCCTGGGCGACAGAGCGAGACTCCGTCTCAAAAAATAAATAAATAAATAAAATCATCATAATAAAATACAGCTCTATTCTTTGTTTCAAAACTTTCAAGGCCTGGCGCGGTGGCTCACGCCTGTAATCCCAGCACTTTGGGAGGCCAAGGCGGGGGGATCACGAGGTCAGGAGATCGAGACCATCCTGGCAAACATGGTGAAACCCGTCTCTACTAAAAATACAAAAAAAAAAGTAGCCGGGCGAGGTAGCGGGCGCCTGTAGTCCCAGCTACTCGGGAGGCTGAGGCCGGAGAATGGCGTGAACCCGGGAGGCAGCGGAGCTTGCAGTGAGCCGAGATCGCGCCACTGCACTCCAGTCTGGGCGACAGAGCGAGACTCCGTCTCAAATGAAAAA
>NW_012100105.1:0-1427 GCF_000951045.1 Mandrillus leucophaeus | reverse complement strand
ATAAAAAAGGATGAGTTCATGTCCTTTGCAGGGACATGGATGAAGCTGGAAATCATTCTCAGTAAACCAATACAGGAACAGAAAACCAAATACTGCATGTTCTCATAAGTAGGAGTTGAACAATGAGAACACGTGGACACACAGAGGGGAACATCACACACCGGGGCCTGTCGGGGGTGTAGGGGTAGGGGAGGGATACCATTAGGAGAAATACCTAATGTAGATGATGGGTTGATGGGTGCAGCAAACCACCATGGCATGTGTATAGCTATGTAACAAACCTGCAGGTTCTGCATATGTATCCCAGAACTTAAAGTATAATTTTTAAAAAATGAACTAAAAAAAAAAAAAAGAAAACACAGGAATGCTCTGAAAGATGGCAAGAAGAAGGCTTACTGGCCAGGGACTTCAGGTCCTGAGAGACAACATGACAATGAGTTTCCTGAGTTTTCTTTCTGCTTCATGTATGTCCCGCTGGGTGCTTAAATACTGGAAATACCACATGTGTTCAGACAAGAAGGACCTAAGAAAAGCTTACTCTTTCTAGTCAAAGAAGCAAGAGAGATGCAGCCTAGCAAGACACAAAACTTTTAGATAGCAACTGTCCTACTTCAAGCAAACACTAAAAATCTTTGGCCTTAACTCATCTTGGTCGTCAAAAGTTGAGTGGAGGAACTTAAACTTCCACCCTCACCTGGCTGTGTGTGGTAAAGCACTGCGATGGGATCAGAGAAGTTTGAGTGTGAGCCAGGACTTTCATCATCTACACGGGACAATAACAAGCACTGCCCCTACCCTGTAATGTCAGTGGGGGCAATTTGAGGAGGCATAGTGAGATGTCATCCCTCACCCAAGGTATAAACAGAGACTGACTGAGAAGTCCAGATTATCCCCACAAATTGGCATAGGATTTTTTAAGGACCAAGAGAAAAAAGAACTGTCAACCCAGAAATTTGTATCCAGTGAAAATGTCTTTCAGGAATGAAGGAAAAAATAAAGACATTCTCATATGAAATAGAATTAAGAGAATTTGTTACTAGCAAACCTATGCTAATGTAATTGTTAAAGGAAATTCTTAAGACAGAAATTTAGAAAGGAAAGTATTTTGGAACATCATGAAGGGAGGAAGAGCAATGAAAGGAGGAAAAGATGGGAAATACAATAGACTTTTATTATCGTCTTAAGTTTCTAAATTATGTTTGATGGTTGTGACGAAAATGACAATAATGGCTCTGCTATCTGGCTCCCCTGGAACCATGACCCACCAACCTAAGAATCAGTCAGACTCTTGCATGCACCATGTCTGGTTCCTCCAGTGTAACCACTTTCTCTTATGAAAAAAGTGGTTCAACAGCTCTGGCTGGAACCTCGGCTCAGCAGCGTAAACATTTCCCAGGCAGCTACAGACTTGAAACAATTCTGTCTGC
>NW_012100104.1:0-1164 GCF_000951045.1 Mandrillus leucophaeus | reverse complement strand
AAAAAAAAAAAAAAAAAAAAGAAGCACTGGCAAAGGGGCCAGTTGAGGAATGTGCCTATTTGCCCCCTCCTGCCCAGCCGTTCTCTAATTCCTATCAGACTGAGAGGGAAGAGATGAGAACCAATATCCACTGAGCTCCTAATATGTGCTAAGCTCATAAATCTCATTTAGTCATAAAGAAAGCTCTACAGGGAGAGCATTACGGCTCCACTACCCAGATAAGGCTCCTGAGACTTAGAAAGGAATAAGTACCTTCTGCAAGGTCTCACCACTGGTGAGTCACAGAGCTTGAACTTGAACCTTGCCCTGTCTTCAAACTCCAGTTTCCAGGAATTATCGACGCTTTTCAGTCCACTCAGTCTGCCACACAAAGTGAATGCTCTGTAAACGTTTTGCTTTAAGTTTAGAATGAATCACTTCTGCAGCCATTCAAGGTTTGCAAACTAAATAAAGATTGCAAAATACCCCACACTCAATTTCCTGAACATTGATACCTAAAATCCTTGGTCGGCCTGGAATGTCATTTCTCTATTTCCACTGCCCCCTCTCTCTATTCTCTTCCATTTCTGGGCCCTCTTCCTGGGTCACGGAATGTTAGCTGTGCAGACTGAGACACACACATAGCCTCTGCTAGGGACCACAAGAACACAGTTTCAAAGAAGAAATGGGTGGAAGAGACAGACCAAGTCTATTCCCTGGGCAGGGATTCCCAGCTGCTAACAGAGGAGCTGGATCTCTAGTTTGTGACTTTATGCATCCAAAAGCCACAGACTGGCAGCGGCCACAGATCTTCACACTGAGGTGTCCTTGCTGGTGCGAGACGCTTCCTCCCAGACCTTTGCAGGGACGGGTGCCCACATGATAAACCGGGTTTCTGGCCTTCCTAGCCAGTCTCTCAGTTGTTCTCTCGGTAATGTCAAGGATGAGCCCAGTTTTATTGAACTTGCCTTGTACGGTGTCACTGTTTTCAACAAAAGTGGCTCAGGCCCCAACACCCGTCAGTAAATTCTAAGCTTTTGGTAGTCGTCTTATATGGAAAGATAATTTATTTGTGGATGTGATTCAACTTTTCAGTACCTAAAGACCCCCAAAAAGGTCAGGCCAATACTTTTTTTGGCTTTTTAGGTTTTTATTTTTTATTTTTATTTATTTATTTATTTATTT
>NW_012100103.1:0-1156 GCF_000951045.1 Mandrillus leucophaeus | reverse complement strand
GAAAGAGAAAGAAAGAAAGAAAGAAAGAAAGAAAGAAAGAAAGAAAGAAAGAAAGAAAGAAAGAAAGAGAAAGAAAGAAAGAAAGAGAAAGAAAAGACCTGAGGCTGCATAATTTATAAAGAAAAGAGGTTTAATTGGCTCATGGTTCTACAGGCTGCACAGGAAGCATGATGCTGGTATCTGCTTCTGGCGAGGTCTCAGGAAACTTACAATCATGGCAGAAGGTGACAGGGAACCAGTATGTCACATGGGAAGAGTGGGAGCAAGAGAGAGCAATGCGAGTGAGGTCCCAGACTTTTAAACAACCAGATCTGATCTCCAGTGACCTGAGTGATAATTCACTTATCACCAAGGGGATAGTGCTAAACCATTCATAAGGGATTTGCCCCATGATCCAGTCACCTCCCTCCAAGCCCCACCTCCAACCTTGGGAATCACATTTCAAGATGAGATTTGGAGGGGACAAATATCAAAACCATATCAGGCAGGAACCACTTTTGCTCACCATTCTATCCCCAGCACCCAGCAGAGTGCCTGACAGGAGGTATGTTTTCTGTGTGTATGTGTGTCTCAGTTTCTTCATCTTTAAAAATTTGGTGAAAATTTTCTATTTCACAGTGTTTATGTGATAATTAAACAAGACAATTTATATAATGTGACTTTCACAGAGCCTGGAAAACAGAGTGCTCAATAGACGGTAGTTTCAAAAAGTAAAGATGTGTACACCCCTCTGGGCCCATGGAAAAGGGCCAAGGCCAGGTTTTGAGTTTGGGTATCATACTTGAGGGGCTCTGAACCAAATACAGATACTCTTAATTATTCCCAAGACTGGTGTGACCTAGGAAACCAAGTAGAGAACTATAAAGAACATAGAAATAGCAGGTATAAGAATCAGCCTTACCCTTAGGGTAAGATGTGAAGAGATTAGATAGCATAAAAGTCAATAATGACTAAATTTCAACCCTCTGTCTTCATGCAGCCTATCTAGTTACTCACCATGTTACCCAAGCACAAATGTAATAGAAGTGGGGAAAAAATAACACTTTTGGCCGGGCGCGGTGGCTCAAGCCTGTAATCCCAGCACTTTGGGAGGCCGAGATGGGCGGATCACGAGGTCAGGAGATCGAGACCAGCCTGGCGAACACGATGAAACCCC
>NW_012100102.1:0-1189 GCF_000951045.1 Mandrillus leucophaeus | reverse complement strand
TGGGAAATGCAAACCGCCACACAGTTATAGTTCATTCTGATTTTTTTTTTTACTAGTCTTTGGAACTATAATAACTTTTTAAGTTTTTACATTTTTTGTTGTTTCAAAGATAGTCATCCCTGTAGGTAAGTGGAGTGGACAATGAGGTCACAAATCTAAGCTACTCTTAGATTTGTAGTTTTTTTGAAACTAGAGATGCTGGGAACTCATTAAGTGTTTGAAGCAGCTAAAATCCACACACACAACTAATATATATATATTATATATATTTCTCTAAACAAATTTTTTCCAATTTCTTTTCAACTCTTGTAATTTTTCCATTTCCCTTATTAATGAGAAGGGAGAAGAAACAGAATAGCATTACAAGTGTGAACAAATGATATGAAATCCATTTCTAATTAGTTTACCTATTGGTCTGCATTTTGCCTAAATACAATGTAATTAGGTATTTTGTCATTTCAAAATTAAGCTTCAGCTATAATTGTACCTTTGATGTCCCTCAGTAGGTCATTAAAAAAAGACATTTTCTCTATTTTTCTATAATACACTGAGTTTGAATTATATTTTCATTTTCACCATTTTGCTTTTTATTGTTTGCCTGCTCATTCAGTGATGTGTGGTTAGCAATTACACACTGCATTTTAAGAGTTTTTTTCACCTTTTATTTCAAACACACCTATTACTTTAATTTTACTACAGTGACTAGAAACTGTAAGTCTGGACTTCTAACACCATTAAATTACATGAAACAGCCTCACATGTAATGATTCAATTATCCTGATAACCTGATATTAAAGTCATAATGAATGATAGAAAGCTCCATCGTCTTTTATTAGTTATGTATTGCTGCCCAATAGATATCTATTGTTATCTAACAAATTACCCCAAAAAGTAGTGACCAAAAACACCTTTTTGTTATGATTATGGTTCTGTGGTAAGGGGTTTGGCTGGGGCATAGGTCTAGCAAGGTGGCTTCTGTTCCTAGATGTCAGGAAGCTCAGCTGAAAAGACTGGAAGGAGAGGCATGTCTTGGTGATAGGGCTGGAATCCACTGGACATGTCTCCTCTCGCAGGTCTGATGCTGGATACTGGCTGTTGGTTGGAGCATCTAGGCAGAGCTTCACCATGTGATTTATTTCATCTGGCAGGTTTGATGGTTGAGTTTCAGTAGGAGCATCCCAAGAGACCC
>NW_012100101.1:0-1488 GCF_000951045.1 Mandrillus leucophaeus | reverse complement strand
ATGTCATATTTCACAAAGAATTTGAGACAGTTTATCAAGTAATACACAAAGTGAACGCTGAGGAGAAAAAATATGCCAGTGTTCCAGTTGCCTAGAATGTAAGTTTCTTAAGAACAGCATAAATCCTCACCAGGGAATCTTTACTGCTTATGACAGAGCCAGGTCTGTGTTGTAAATTTAATAAATATTTGTGGAATGAATGTATGAAGTTAGTTTACAAAATATATACCAACTTAGTTGAGATCCACAATTTTTGCTGAGAGCTTTGTGGTAACAAATGAACAGAGAAAAATACTGTTAATTAACAATCCACAGCATCTGTAAGATGAAATAAAACCATTTGATAAGGAGATACACAACTCTTCCTGGCCAAGAAATGTTATGTGTGTGTGTCCAAATCCAGTGGGTGCCCACAGAGAGAACACTGAGTAATGCAGTACTTATACTCCTCGTACTTAAAGTAAAATACAATCAATTTTAAAAGTTAATTCTTTTACTGTTCACAACTTAAGGGTAACTTTGAATATTAACACTCAAGACTCTTGAGGAATACATAGGCCACATTTCTTTTAGCTGACTTTCCATGAATATTATTTCTCACCATATGTCATTATTTCTCACGTATGTTTGTAGATGTTTGGAGTAGATGTTATTTCAAGGTTATGCTCAGGATCAAGAACCTGAGATACAGAGAAGGTGCTGCAGTGCAAATGAAGAGTCAGATACTTAAATGAGTACATTGAACTAGCACTAAAGTTTTGTTACCTTATGAAAGGTGTGTTGGCCCACCAGAACCTGCACTTGACTAGTTGGTGATAAACTGTCTGTTTGGAGGAGGGACAAACAGGTTGTCCTGTTTGGAGAAGGGACAAACATCTCAGGTTGTCAGGACTGAGATGTTACTGGGAAAGCAAATTGAAGCCCTCTCTATTGCATGAACAAATGTGTGACTCAAGACCCAGGTTCTTCAGCAACATTATCGTTTTGTTGTACTGCTGGATAATTTGTAAGGAACCCATCATCAAATGTACACAGTCATCATAAAAGGAAACGTCAATGAAGCAATTCTAGAAAGGCTAGCACTGAAGCCGCTAAGACAAAGAGGTTGCAACCCTACTTCTGCATCATTGGATGAATCGAATTGCTAGCAGAGGTTCTTAACCTGAGGCCATGTATCTTAGATGATCTGATCCCCTCCTCAGTTGTGTGAAAACTGTTATTGTTTTGTTTTGTTTTTGTGTATGTGTATACATATGTTCTATAGAGAGGTTTCCCAGATTTTCAAGTACTCAAAGAACCTTGTGTCCTAGAAAGGTTAAAAACATTGTGTAATGGCCGGGTGCGGTGGCTCACGCCTGTAATCCCAGCACTTTGGGAGGCCGAGGCGGGCGATCACGAGGTCAGGAGATCGACCTCACACAGTGAAACCCCGTCTGTACTAAAAATACAAAAAAAATTAGGCGGGTGCGGTGTCGGGCTCCTGTAGTC
>NW_012100100.1:0-1218 GCF_000951045.1 Mandrillus leucophaeus | reverse complement strand
CAGGCTGGAGTACAGTGGTGCGATCTCAGTTCCCTGCAACCTCTGCCTCCTGGGTTCAGGCAATTCTCCTGCCTCAGCCTCCCAAGTAGCTAGGATTACAGGTGTGCGCCACTGCATCCGGCTAATTTTTGTATTTTTAGTAGAAACAGGGTTTCACCTGTTGGCCAGGCTGGTCTTGAACTCCTGACCTCAGGTGATCCGCCTGCCTCAGCCTCCCAAAGTGTTGGGATTACAGGCATGAGCCATTGTGCTTGGCCACATATGTTCTTTTCTACAATACCTACTCAATTCTTTTGCCCCTTTTTTAAAAAATTAGGTTGACAGTCTTAGTGAGTTATGAGTTCTTTATATATTATGGATACAGGTTCTTGGTCAGAGCTATGTGTGGCAAATATTTTCCCCTCATCTATCACTTGCCTTTTCATTTTCTTAGGGGTACCTATCCATGAGCAAAAATTTTTAATTTTGATTAAGTCCAAATTAGCAATTTTTTCTTCTATAGCTCATGCTTTTTGTGTCCTAAGAAATATTTACTTAATCCAACACCATGAAGATTTTCTCCTAGAAAATTTTCTTCTAGAATTTCATGACTTTATCTTTTACGTTTAGGTCTATGATTCATTTTGGGTTAATTTCTGTGTTGGACGTGAGGAAAGACTTATCCAGTTATTTCAGCAAAATTCATTGAAAAAATTATTCTTTTTCTACATAACCTTGACACCTTTGCTGAAAATCAGTTGACCATGTAAGTTTTGGTTCATTTCTGAACCTGTGTTTGAACTATATTCATTTATCCTTTATACCATACCACATTGTCTTGATTACTGTAGCTCTATGATAAAGTCTTACATCTCAAATTGTGTTCTTCCTTTTAAAAATCATTTTCTCTTTTAATTTTTTTTTTTTTTTCTTTTTTGAGACAGAGTCTTACCCCATCACCCAGACTACAGTGCAGTGGTGTGATCCCGGCTCACTGCAACTGCCACCTCCTGGGTTCAAGTGATTCTCCTGCCTCAACCTCCCAAGTAGCTGGGATTATAAGCATGTGTCACCACGTTCAGCTAATTTTTGTATTTTTAGTAGAGATGGGGTTTCACCATGTTGGCCATGCTGTTCTCAAACTCCCAACCTCAAGTGATTCACTTGCCTCAGCCTCCCATACTGCTGGGATTACAAGTGTGAACCAGCACACCCGGACAATTTTTTTTTTTTTTTTTT
>NW_012100099.1:514215-514972 GCF_000951045.1 Mandrillus leucophaeus | reverse complement strand
TTCCACAATCAGTGTCAAGTTGTCATCATTTTAAATTAATGTATTATAAGTCATTATTTGTTAGCCTCATGGTAATCTCAAATCTAAAAACATACAATGGATAAACAAAAAATGAAAAGAAGGAAATTAAAACATATTCCTAGAGAAAATTATCTTCGCTAGAAGGAAGAGAGGAACGAAGGAAAGAAGAAAGAGACTGCGAAGCCATCAGAAAACAAATAACTAAATGGCAAGAGTAAGTCCTGACTTATCAATAGTAACATTGAATGTAAATGGAGTAAACTCTCAAATCAACAACCATAGAGCTGGCTGAATAGAGTGGCTGCATAGATTAAAAAATGGAACCCAGCTGGACGCAGTGGTTTATGCCTTAATCCCAGCACTTTGGGAGGCCTACATGGGCAGATCACCTGAGGTCAGGAGTTGGAGACCAGCCTGACCAACATGGTGAAACCCTGTCTCTATTAAAAATACAAAATTGGCCAGGCATGGTGGCGCATGCCAGAAATCCCAGCAACTCAGGAGTCTGAGGCAGGAGAATTGCTTGAATCTGGGAGGCAGAGGTTGCAGTGAGCTGGGACCATGCCATTCCACTCCAGCCTGGGAGACGAGAGGGAAAACTCTGTCTCAAAAACAAACAAACAAAACAAAACAAAACAAAGAGAGAGAGAGAGAGAGAGACTACCCAAATAAATAAAATCAGAAATGAAAAAGGAGTTATTACAAGCAGAAAAAGGAGTTAATACCACAGAAACTC
>NW_012100099.1:509466-514165 GCF_000951045.1 Mandrillus leucophaeus | reverse complement strand
AGAGAGAGAGAGAGAGACTACCCAAATAAATAAAATCAGAAATGAAAAAGGAGTTATTACAAGCAGAAAAAGGAGTTAATACCACAGAAACTCAGAGGATCATTAGAGGCTACTATGAGCAGCTATATGGCAATAAATTGAAAAGCCTAGAAAACATTGGATAAATTCCTGGATTCGTACAATCTACCGAGATGCAACCATGAAGAAATGCAACCCTGAGTAGAACAAAAATAAATAATGAGATTGAAGTGGCAATAATGTTTCCTAACAAAGAAAATTCCAGGACCTGATTGCTTCACTGCTGAATTTTATTGAACATTTAAAGAACTAACACCAATCCTACTCAAACTTTATAAAAATTAGAGGATGAGAGAATACTTCCAAACTCATTGTACAAGACCGGTATTACCCTGATACCAAAACCAGACAAAAGCATATCAAAAAAGAAAAGTACAAACCAATATCCTTGAAAAGGATTATTCATCTTGACCAAGTATAATTTATCGCAATAGATGCAAGGATAATTTGATATATGCAAATCAATTAATGTGATACATCATATCAACACAATGAAGGACAAAAACCATATGATCATTTAAATTGATGATAAAAAAGCATTTGAGAAAATTCAACATTCTTTCATGATAAAATTCCTCAAATAAGAAAGATGTACAGAAGAAACATCTCAACACAATAAAAGCCATATGTAACAGACTCACAGGTAGTATCTTACTGAATAGGAACAAGCTGAAAGCCTTTTCTCTAATATCTGGAACATGACAAGGAAGCTCACTTTCATCAATGTTATTCAATATAGTGCTGAAAGTCCTAGCTAGACCAATCAGACAAGAGAAAGAAATCAAGGCCGTCTAAGTTGGAATGGAAAAAGTCAAATTATGCTTGCTTGCAGATGATATAATTTTATATTTGGAAAAACTGAAAGACTCCAGCAAAAAGCTATTAGAACTGATAAATTCAATAAAGTTGCAAGATACAACATCAACATACAAAAATCAGTAGCATTTCTATTAATATTTGCCAATAGCAAATAAACAGAAAGAGAAATCAAGAAAGTAATCCTATTTACAATAGCTACAAATAAAACTAAATACCTAGGAATTAACTTAGTCAAAGAAGGAAAATATCTCTACAATGAAAACTATAAAACACTGCTGAAAGAACTTGAGTACACAAGAAAATGAAAAGATATTCTACATTTATGGATTGAAAGAGTCAATACTGTTAAAATATTCATAGCACCCAAAGCAATCTACAGATTCAAGGCAATTCTTATTAAAATACCAATGACATTCTTCACAAAAACAGGAAAAACAGTCCTAAAATTTATATAAAACTACAAAAGACCCAGAGTAGCCAACACTATCCTGAACAAAAAGAATAAAACTGAAGGAATTACATTACCTGACTTTAAATTATACTACAGACCTATAGTAACCAAAACAGCATGGCACTGTCGTAAAACAGAAAAATAGACCAGTGGAACAGGATAGAGAACCCAGAGATAAATCCATACATCTACAATTAACTTATTTTCAACAAAGATTCCAAGAATATTTGGAAAAGGACAGTCTCTTCAATAAATGGTGCTGGGAAAACTGGATATCCATAAGCAGAAGAATTAAAGTAGAATCCTATCTCTTGCCACATAAAAAATAAAATCAAAATGGCTTAAATACTTAAATCTAAGACCTGACACTATGAAACTACTAAAAGAAACTTTGGGGAAACTCTCCAGGACACTGGACTGGGCCAAGATTTCTTGAGTAGTACTCTACAAACACAGGTAATCAAAGCAAAATAGAACAATTGGGGTCCCATCAAGTTAAAAAGCTTCTACCCAGAAAAGGAAACAAGCAACAAAGTAAAGAGAGAATCTACATAATGGGAGAAAATATTTGCAAACTCTGTCTGACAAGGGATTAATAACCAGAATGCAGAAGGAGCTCAAACAACTCAATGGGAAAATAACCTAATAATCCAGTGTTAAAATGGGCAAAAGATTGAACAGACATTTCTAAAAAGAAGACATACAAATGGAAAAAAGGCACATGAAATGGTACTCAACGTCACTGATAATCAATGAAATGCAAATTAAAACTACAATGAAATACTATCTCACCCCAGTTAAAATGACTTTCATCAAAAAGACAGACAATAAGGAATGCCGGTGAGGATGTGGATACAAGGGAACCCTCATACACTGTTGGTGGAAACATAAATTAGTACAACTACTATAAAGAATAGTTTGGAGATACCTCAAAAAACTAAAAATAGAACTACCATATGATCCAGCAACCTCACTTCTATGTATATACAAAAGAAAGGAAATCAGTGTATCTAATATCTGCACTCCCATGTTTATTGCAGCACTGTTCACAATAACCAACATTTGGAAGCAACCCAGTTGTCCGTCAACAAATGAATGGATAAAGAAAATGTGGTACATATACAAAATGGAGTACTATTTGTTCATAAAAATTAATGGAATCCTGTCATTGGCAAAAGAATGTGTGGAGCTGTAGGTCATGATGTTAAGCAAAATAAGCCAGGCACAGAAAGACAAATTTCACATCTTCTCACGTATTTTTGGGAGCTAAAAGTTAAAACAATTAAACTCATAGAAATAGTAAAATGATTGTTACTAGAGGTTGGGAAGGGTAGTGAAAGGCTGGGAGGGGGAATTGGGGATAGTTAATAGGTACAAAAAATAAAGAACATGAATAAGATCTGGTATTTGATAGCATAATGGGGTGACTATAAGCAATAATATTTCAATTATACATTTCAAAATAACTAAAAGATCATGAGTGGATTTTTTTGTAACACAAAGGATAACTGCTTAGTGTGATGGATAGTCCATTTACCCTGATGTGATTATTATACTTTCTATGCCTGCATCAATACATCTCATATATCCCATAAATACATACACCTACTGTATACCCACAAAAATTAAAAATAAATTTTTAAATAATAAAAGACATTTTAAAAGACAAACACTGCATGTAATCCCAGCACTTTGGGAGGCCCAGGTGGGTGGATTGTCTGAGGTCAGGAGTTCAAGACCAGCCTGACCAACATGGTGAAACCCCTTCTCTACCAAAAATACAAAAATTAGCTGGGCATGATGGTGGATGCCTGTAATCCCAGCTACTCAGGAGGCTGAGGCAGGGGAATCGCTTGAACCCAGGAGGTTGCAGTGAACGGAGATCGCACCATTGCACTCCAGCCTGGGTGAAGAGAGTGAGACTTCATCTCAAAAAAAAAAAAAAAAAGACAAACATCAGATAAGGGAGCCAAAATACAGGAACATAATTATTTTCATAAATATCTGTATGTTCTGAGTAAATGTGACAGGATATCCAGTGACTATAGTTCTAGCATTGAATCTAATGTAAGTGAGTATAAACTTCCATGACAGAGCTGGATTGAATAATGACTAAGGTGTTGCCTATGAGATTCTATTGTAATATGAATAAAGTCCAAACTCCATGCTCTGTTCACAAGAACACAAGGGCTTGCATCACAGGGCCTCTATTTTTCCAACAGCAATCCCATTCTGCTACCCTTTCCAAATGTCCTGCCCTGAACATTAGCATTTTCTTCAATCTCTCACTGTATATTTTTGGCTTTAATTTGACATAATGCCTACCTGAAATGCCCTTATCCAAGATTTCTCCAGTATTAGTTTTCTCTCCTCCTTCAGACCTTATCTCAAATATCTCTCTTCAGATCAATCTTCTCTGAGCTCTCTGTATAAATTTCACTTCTATTATTTTCCTTACCATGTTCTGTTTTATCTATATCACTCATCTCTATTTGAATGGTATTTTTACTTTCATTACCAATTTTTGTACATTGGTCACTAGAGCGAAAGCCCCAAAAAAGTAAAGTCTCACATACATTCATCAAACACCTAAAACCGTGCTAGTGCTTGGCATAGAATAGACATTAAATACATGATCGGTGAATGAATGATTGCTATAATTGCTAGCATTCCATAATTGGGGAATTTTATAAGAAATTGTTAAGTTTAAATTTTGAGATTTTTTTAATTGTTAGAATATATTTAAACATTTTAAGAAACATCATTTCATTCAAAGATGAACTATGAAGCCTGAAATAATCTGCTATTTGTCTAGAAAAGTAATTCCCATGTAATCAAGTCTGCATGCATTACAGTTTACAATGGACACAAAAGAAACTCTACTCTGAAGCATCCCTGAAATGATTTAGGGTATGTTAGTTATTCCTACAATATATAATCATACAAGAAAAACTGAAAACCAGTTTGGCTGTAAGAGTTTGACTAACAGAAAGAAAAAATGTCACAAACATGAGAAAATCAGTACCTAGATAACTATTTCCGAAATTCCTACAGAAAATTATTCACTTGGGAACCCTGGAAAGCAAAGCAAAACAAAAAAATGCACTCTGAAAATGCAGTTAAAAAAATTATGAAGAATTGTGGGGAAAAATTACATTAAAAAAATTTGAATGCAAACATTTCAGGTAAAACATGCATACATATCAACCTAAATATGTAGGCATGCATGTCTATTTTCTAAAACCTCCTAGCATAACTTTGGTGCAGTGGCTCACGCTTGTAGTCCCAGCATTTTGGGAGGCTGAGGTGGGGGATCACTTGAGCCAAGGATTTGAGACCAGCCTGGGAAAC
>NW_012100099.1:502034-505761 GCF_000951045.1 Mandrillus leucophaeus | reverse complement strand
AAAATATCTGGACATAGAAGTGAAACAAAGTATTTGTCAATATAAGGAGCTCTTAATTGAAACCGAAATTTAATTAAAAGATACTAAAACAGCTACCATGTTCTTAATGAAATCCTTGAGATTTTAAGCATAATCAAATGAAAAGGAGAGGGCAAAATTAAAAGTGGCTTTATTTAAGTATAAAAGTTACTTCCTAAGCATGCAAATTGAGCTAAATCATTTGGGTTACTATTGAATCAAGAATTATTTCTGAAATGAACTGCTTCAATTCTTTGTGTTCCCATCACTCAAGTAGACGTTGTGATTGGATTCCGACTCAGTACAAAGTAGAGGTTGTTTGATTAAACTGAGATATCCCAATAGACTCACTGAAGCAAAGCTTCTGTTATCTTGTATGAAACAATATGGTTAGGAGTAATCCAAAATTCCATGTTGTTGAACTAAAAGGAAAAATAATTCTGATGTATCTGACTGAAAACTTTGAGGTCTTTGAGGTCAGGTTATTAGCAACAGGTAAAACGAAGACATTAAACAGCAGTCAATAACTACAATTAATATTTCTCAGAACTTTATTAAAAAAAGTATGTGAAGAAAAAGAAATCAGTTCTGAAATATTTATCCATGTTTGTCTAAGTTCAGTGCTAAGGTGAGATATTCTGAATAAATGTATTTCAATTGTTCAAACATAACTCTATTTTATAAAATAGCTATATGGAATACATATGTTAAAGATAATAATAATAAAGAGTTGGAAAGATAAAAGATAAAATATCAATAGATGAAGAATAAATCATTAAATGTCAGAAAATCATTACTTATGAAATAGTTAAAGCAGTGTAACTTATTCTAGTACTATATTAACGTAGCACCAAACAGCGTTCTAGAATTATGAAAATAACTTCAAATCAACTGAATTTTCCAGGAACAAAGTTCTTGAGAGTATGTAATATTTTTTTCTTGGGCAACACTTAATATAAGAGAGTTGACTGATACAAGAGGAAAACATGAGAAACAAGTTATTCATAATGTGTATTTAAAAACTGATGAAATTAATAAGGATGAAGCATGGAAACTTCAGTACCAAATACTTATTTTTAAGGAGAAAAAAATGTAGTGTTAAAATGCAAGCCATTTCTTTTTGTAAGTTTTTTTTCAGATTTATTTTTCAGAATTATTCTTTTGTTACAGAAAAGCTAAGTGAAACTGTCTAATAGGTAAGTATAGATCATTCTGATTTAGACAAACACACTTGATGATTTTTGAAAGCAAAATATTTTGCATTTAAGTTATTGTTGAGCATCTGAGTTGAGAAGTTCATTAAACACAAAAAAATGACAATAAAGCTTTTATTTTATGAAAAACTCGTGTCGTCTCACTAGTATACTTTGAGAATAGCTAAGGAATTATGGACAGTATATAAAAACCACTAAAACTAGTCCTGACATCTCTGGAAAGATTCCTACAGTGAAACTCAAAGATATCCATGAACTCAAGAAGTTAAAAGTATTTTTTGTGTGTTTTTCAATTGTTCCATTTCTAAAACACACACACACACACACACACATTCTTTTATTTCCACTGAAAATTACCTGAAGGGGAAAAAGTCAAAATAAGAGAAAGAGAAATAAGGTGAAAGTTTTGGGGCCAAAACTGTACTATGTAATATATCATACTAAGTTTAAAATAACGGTTATAGGTATACAGTAGCTCATAATATTTTTTTTTTTTTTTTTTTTTTTCCTCAATGAGGAACTTACGAATGTGGAAGTCAAGAAAATTTACCAAAGCTGAGTATCATGGCTCATGCCTGTAGTCCCAGCATTTTGGGAGGCCAAGATGGGTGGATCACTCGAGCCAAGGAGTTCAAGACCAGTCTGGGCAACACGTCAAGGTACTGTCTCTAGAAAAAAGTAGCCAGGAGTGGTGGTGCACACCTGTGGTCCCATCTACTCAGGAAGCTGAGGTGGGAGGATAACTTGAGCCCAGGAGATCAAGGCTGAAGTGAGCTGTGTTCACAGCACTGCAATCCAGTCTGGGAGACAAAGCAAGACTCTATCTCCAAAAAAGAAAAGAACAAAATTTTTTGTTTGCAGGCAGGAATCCACCATGAGCATTAACAGATTTATCCATGGTCTTTTCATAATACCACTGTGCTTCACAGTTATTAATACTTTAAAAAAATACTGATTTTTTGTGGATTGCTAATTGATCTTTTCTAAAACCTATTGAAATTATTTTTGAATACCCTCTTTATATAAACTAAAATCACACCATAATGAATCATGTGAAATAAAAAAGTAAAATTATCTATCTTCCCACAATCATAATATATATCCCGGAAATTTTTTTGACATATTGTCTTCATATGTATAATTATATTTTTGCATATTCACACTAAGTATCACTATTTTTATCAAATGCAATTATACTCTTTACATGTCTTGTTTTTAATATAACAATATGTAAAAGATAATTCCTGTTTTTTTTGTTTTTGTTTTTGTTTTTGTTTTTGTTTTTTGAGCTGGAGTCTTACTCTGTCACCCAGGCTGGAGTGCAGTGGCACGATCTAGGCTCACCACAGCCTCTGCCTCCCGGGCTAAAGCAATTATCTTTCCTCATCCACCTGGGTTACTGAGATTACAAGCACCCAGCATCACATCTAGCTAATTTTTGTATTTTTTAGTAGAGACAGGGTTCCACCATTTTGGCCAAGCTGGTGGCCAATGGTGGAACTCCTGACCTCAGGTGATCTTCCCACCTTGGCCTCCCAAAGTGCTGGGATTACATATGTTACTACATACATGAAATCCATATGTTAAAGGTAATACAGGCGTGAGCTATTGCACCCGGCATATGTAAAAGACATATGCAGAAACAACTCATTATTTCTCATTGTTAATAATTTTATTACATGACTCAATAATAATTGAATTTATTATTTTTGGTTTCTGTTGAATGTATTGACAAGTTTTACATAATATTCAGTTATTACACTTTCAATATCTGTAAGATCTGTAAATAAATCATCTCTCTTATTCTTCAAAGGGTAATTTATGTTTTTTCCTTCCTTCCTTCGTAATTTGTTTGGTCAGAATTACCGATTTCAGAAAGCCGACTTTTGGATTCATTGATTTCTATCTTCCTGTGCTCTATCTAACGGATTTCTGCTGTTTTCTTTATTATCTCCTTCTTTCACGTTGCTTTAGATTTAATTTTCTTTTTTTTTTTTTCCTTTTTTTTCTTTTTTTGAGACGGAGTCTTGGTCTGTCGCCCAGACTGGAGTGCAGTGGCACGATCTCGGCTCACTGCAAGCTCCGCCTCCCGGGTTCATGCCATTCTCCTGCCTCAGCCTCCCAAGTAGCGGGGACTACAGGCGCCCGCCACCGCGCCTGGCTTTTTTGTATTTTTAGTAGAGACAGCGTTTCACCGTGTTAGCCAGGATGGTCTCAATCTCCTGACCTCGTGATCCACCCTCCTTGGCCTCCCAAAGTGCTGCGATTACAGGCTTGCGCCACCATTCCCTGCCAGATTTATTTTTCACTTACTTTTTCTGGTTTCTCTAGCTGGAAGCTTACATCAATCATTTGAGAGCTTTCCTCTTTTGGGTTTTATTTTAAATCAGAGGAAAATATTTTCTAATCACTCACAAAGTTTATTAACCCCTGGCTAATTAGAAGTTGTGTTTACCTTTCAAATATTCATATTTTCAAGATATATTTATTTAATT
>NW_012100099.1:481279-500775 GCF_000951045.1 Mandrillus leucophaeus | reverse complement strand
ATTTTGATTTTTTCTACTTTTAGATTAATTGATTATTTTCACATATATTTTATCTTCTTTGGGGCAGTTTATTTTCTTTCTTTCTAAACTTCTTTAAAACTAATTTTAGGCTTATGGAAAAGTTACAAAAATTGTACAGAGTTTCCACATACTCCCACAACCAGATTGTACTAATTTTGTCATTTGGCAAAGCCACATTGTAATAATCACACCAGAAAATTACTTTTGGTATATTATTGTTAAATAAACTAAACACCTTTTTCAAAGTTCATCAGCTTTTCCACTAATGTTTTCAGTATGTGAAATAAAAATTATATCTATCTATATACCTATCAATCCCAACCGCTCTTTATTCAATTATGTAGATCTAAATTTTCATCTAGTATAATTATCCTTATGCTAGAAAGATTTTTCTTAAACATTTTAGTAATGCTGGCATGCTGGCAGTGAAGTCAAATGACTAAGAGAAAAATTCATCTGTTCCTTCCCTACCCTACAACTTATAATGGGAACAGGATAATCAAAATAAAAACTGCTAGACAGAAGAGAAGATGTTGAATTATATGATATGCTCAATTAAATACAAAAGACAGAAAAAGAGTGGGATACAACATAAAAACAAAGAACAAGGCAACAAATATCAAAAGTAATAACTTGAATAGGTATGTATCCAACTATATCGATAAACATTTTGAACATCAGTAGTCTAAATGCACCAATAAAAACAGATTGTCAGAGGGAATCAAATAGCATGAGAAAACTATATGTTGTCTATAAGAAACTAGGGAGGTACTGAAGTGTCGGTTTGGCAGTGTATGTAGTGGTGCCTGATTCTGTGGGTAAGTGCATGTGTGTTAGCAGCAAAAGGTTCCATGGTGGTGGTTCTAATCCTGAGGTTGTGCAGTGGCAGCTCTGACTCTGGGGAGACACAGCAAATATCTCTTGCATCAGGGTTGCAAGACTCAGAAATGTAAATTCTGGGCTGCTCCATCAGCTGGGTTCAGCATCAGCAAATACTGTAGGGGTTCTCAGCAGCTGGTGCTACAGTTAGCTACAACAGTGGTGAGGTGGTGAGGGCTGCTGGAGTCTTCAGTGCACAGAATCCAAAAGCCCTCCTGCTCTCCTTTCCCTCCGGGGGATGAGTGGGGAGTTATAGGAAAGAGGATCTCTCTTGGCTCCAAGCTGTATCTACCTAAGGACAGGTGATACAGGTAAAATGCTTCCTACAATTTTCTATGTGGCCATCCTCAGTTTTTGTGTCCTAATTGGACAGCTCCCTAATTGTACTGGAGAGCTCTCCCAGAGCTATTTTCACCTATGGGCAGTTGTTAAATCATTGTTTTTGCGACAAGGCAAGGCAAAGCAAGGGCCAAGATGTCCTGGTCGGCCATCTTGCTGTTTCTCCCTAAAGTTGCCCTTTAAGATAGCTACAATTACATGCCTCCACCTTTCATGTGTAATAATAATAAATAATCCTCTCTTTTATGAAGCACAGCAGAATACTGGGAGCCTATGATCAGAGTTATGGTCTGGTTACTTTGGAGCACTGTTTTGTTACTTTGTTGTTTTTTAAAACTTAGAATCTTTTGTCTACAGAAGACATTTTCTCCATCAGTAGCAAATGCAAAGTGATGCAATATAACTATAGTGTTAAATTTTGTATAGGTTTGTAGCATATCTGGAGCCTTTCAGCAATATAAGATTGTTTATTGAGTCTATCAAGTACAAACCTTGGCTCATGAGTCAGGTGAATTACAGGTCTGAGAGCAAGGCATTTTTACTGTAAAGGAAGGCTTAGCAGTCTCTGCTTTTACCTCTGAGAAATGCCGCAAGCCTTTCAGGGAGAGCTCCTACGTTGCTATCAGTAGTGTGAGCAGAGCCACTTTTGCTGGCAAGCTTCATGTCATTAGGTATATAACTCTTAATTACAAAAAGTCATCAGGAAGTTAGAAACCTATGGGGAAATTAAAAGACCTGTGGCAAAAAAATCCTGATAGGGAGATCTACTTTGCACAAATTAAATTGACTTACGTTACCCAAACAGTTCTGATAATTTGGAAAGTCTGTCTTTTTAACATTGCAGAATAGTTGTAACTATATAGTTCATTACCTTAAAAGATATAGACATGTTCAAATGGAAAAAAAGGCAAACAGTACCTGATTAAGAGATAAAAAATGGTGGTCGATCGACCTACTTAAATTAGACTGTGAATCTTTTAAATAAAGAAATCTTTATGTACACACTTTCTCTTAACCTCACTTTTCTTCAAGTTTCAAAATCTTTAGAAATAAACTTTTCCTTCCCAATTGAAAGAATCAAGTTTCCATTTTGCAGCAAAAGTGTCCTGCAAAAAAATATTTCATAATAAAATTACAAAACAAAACAAAAAGTTAGGGACATTTTGAAATGTATGTTTTTCATGCCATCAGGTTTACTTTTGTGGGCATAAATACATTTTCTAATCACGTTTGACATTCAGTGAGGAATGTATAAATCTAAGTCATAGTTTGCTCATTAAGAAAACACATGTATAGATGTAGTTACATATATTACAAGGCTGTAAGTGGTGTCTCATGCTTGTAATCCCAGCACTTTGGGAGGCCTAGGCGGGAGGATTCATTGAGCCCAATGTAGTGAAACCCTGTCTCTGCAAAATACACAAAAATTAACCGGGCATGGTGTTGTGCCTGTAGTCCCAGCTACTAGGGAGGCTGAGGTGGGAGGATGACTTGAGCCCGGGGAAAGGTAGTTGCAATGAGCCGTGATCAGGCCACTGCAATCCAGCCTGAGTGAAAGAGCAAGACCCTGTCTCAAAAAAAAAAGAAAAAAGAAAAAGAAAAGAAAAGAAAAAAAACTGTTGGGGGAAGAAAAGTGAGTGAGTAGCATGAGCCCTAGAGCTTGGGGCTAGGAAGGAACATGCAATTTGTACTGAAAGTGTATCAGAATAACATTACCAAGATAAATGTGACAGTGCTTATGAAGATAAGAACTAGGTATTTATCGGGCTTTATGGAATTCCTGACCAAATCACTTACAAATTGTTTGAAACGTCAAAGGGAAGACCATTAGGCAATTTTCACCAAAATGAAAAGCTGAGTTCCTGGAATCCATAGGAAGTTAAATATATTTTTTAAAAAACAGAAATAATTGCAGTGGGAGAGCATTAGTTAAATGCGGTACACTCACGACATAAAAGTTTTAGATATTGTCAATAGTGAATCAACATCACCAAGGGGATTGCGGATGTTTGACTAAGTGTTGCGGCCCAGCACTAAAGAAGCACAGAAGTAATTGAGAATGAAGTTGTTTGTGGGAAATGGTGGCGCTGGGATGAAAGAAAATAGCCTGAAATGTTCTTCCAATGTCCACTTAGTGTCCTAATCAACCTTGAGTGCCAGCTCAAATTTCCTATGAAAGGTTTGCTTATTTCCCAAAGGCTCATTTAACTTCTCAGTCGTCAGTAGTTTCATAACACTACATACACACTTCTATTTTTCTGGTTGGGTTGCCATTTGTTCACATGACTTTTTTTTTTTTTTTTCCCCCACTAAACTATGAGTTTTTAAATGTGGAAACAAACATTTTCTTAATCACCACTCACCACACCATACTCACCACACACAGGCTCAACAGCATTGTACTTAATATCTAGGAAAAATTAAGTCATAGTAACGTAGACATTTGTTGAATTAATTAAAAATAAGTAAGTTATATGCTTGAAAAATTTAACATTAAAAAGTAAAGTCGAATTTTAGGTTATTTCTAGTTAGTATTTGTGGCCTACATAATTACTGGTTTTTGAAAGCCTCCTCTTTGAACATTTCTCCAAAAGCACTGTGTTGAGACCACTAATTATATTATTTGTCAAGCATATATTTACAGATAGTGAAAATAGTGCATCCTTATATATACAGTTAATTTTTGCTATTCATCTGCAACTGAAGAACGTGAATAAAATTAGAGTTGGATAATTTCTGAAACTTCATTTGACTAGACATATGGTTACAGCCAGGTTATAAATTCCAAGAGATGATGAAATGTCTAACTCCTTTTTGTGCAAGAACTGACGCAGGGCCATACCTGGGTATTTCTGCCATTAAAAGATGAATCTTGTAACCTAGCAATATAATCTCTGACTCACCTCTCTTAACCCAGTGCAGTTTTGAAATTATGTTATATAATATTCATCTTTTTCTTTCCTAACAATATTGCAAAATCCTCAAGGGCAAGAGATGTGATTAATATGTACAACGACCACCTACTTTAGCATTAATACAGCTTAAAGATGCTCATATTTTTTTAATGGTTGCTACTTCTTTTCTCATGATTTCTAGTTGACTGGAAAAAAGGTTTATGCATTCCAAAAACCAAATATCTCTCTGGAGACAAACTGGTCTTAATTTCTCTACACATAATCAAGATAAACAATTATTTTTATATCTCACATATCTAACCAACAACCCTTATCAGTATGCCTATTTTGCCCATCAAGGTTTTGTCCACTGTTATTTCCTTTCTGATGTCTCTGTTACTGGTTGTATTTGCATTAAAATTGTGTGTGTGTGTGTATATATATAAATATATATAATCTTCATTATAAAAGTTAGAACATGATTTTTATAATATGTTATTTTTCCTTGTCATAGACAATGTGAAGTTTCACTCCCATCATAAAAAAAGAAAATACGAATTAATGATGGTATCCTCGGCACCTACATTATCTGTGACAGCTGACAACCAAGCTCCAGATAGTTTCACAGAAGAGGTGATATATCACATTAGTTTGGTAGAATGATTGGGTGAGGAAGTTGATGCTAAAATTTATCTGTTATGCCCCTGTCTTCTTTCACTAGATCATAAGCACTTCGAGGACAAGGATAACAAGGAGTATGTCTTTTTCATTTTCTATCATCCATGAGTAATGTAGTGATTGGGACATAAAAGGTGTGTAAGACAAGTTTGTTAAATGAAACTGTTGAACTAAGAATAGGCAGGAGGTTGTAACAGGAAGGAATCTGTCCCACATACAAAGGAGTGTGATTGAACATCTACTACTGAAAGTCAGTAAAACAAAGAGATTCCAAGAAATGTGAAACCATTATTCAGTGCCACAGAAAAGTGAAGTAAAATAAAAAATAAAGAAGATAACTAGATTTTTGTAATTGAAGGTTGAGTGTCTTTTTCTATATTAATTGGACAGGTGTGTTTCCTAGTCTTTGAGATGTGTTTGTATTTCTCCTCCATTTTTTCCCCAGAATTCTATACCACTTTTATTGATTTGGGATGATTCTTTATATTTTTTTATGTGAATCCTTTGATGGTTATGTCTGTTTAAATTGCTTTTCAGGCTTATGACCTTTATATTTACTATATTTAAGAGTGCTTTATTTTAATACATTCAAATACATCAAACTACTTTTTTTACATCTTACTTATCAAATCCTTCCCTACATCAGGTCTAAAAATTATTCACCTACATTTCCTGAGAGTTTTAAAATATTGTCTTTGCCAAGCAAAACTTGAATCCATCTGGATTTGAATGTAATATTTCTACATTTCTATTTATGTATGTTCATATCTTGAGAGTAAAATGATGAAGAGTAAAACTAATCAAATATATTAGTATTTAATTCAAATAGTATTTTAGAAGTAAATAAGGAAGTTAAATATATTTTTTAAAAAACAGAAATAATTGCAGTGGGAGAGCATTAGTTAAATGCGGTACACTCACGACATAAAAGTTTTAGATATTGTCAATAGTGAGTCAACATCACCAAGGGGATTGCGGATGTTTGACTAAGTGTTGCGGCCCAGCACTAAAGAAGCACAGAAGTAATTGAGAATGAAGTTGTTTGTGGGAAATGGTGGCGCTGGGATGAAAGAAAATAGCCTGAAATGTTCTTCCAATGTCCACTTAGTGTCCTAATCAACCTTGAGTGCCAGCTCAAATTTCCTATGAAAGGTTTGCTTATTTCCCAAAGGCTCATTTAACTTCTCAGTCGTCAGTAGTTTCATAACACTACATACACACTTCTATTTTTCTGGTTGGGTTGCCATTTGTTCACATGACTTTTTTTTTTTTTTTTCCCCACTAAACTATGAGTTTTTAAATGTGGAAACAAACATTTTCTTAATCACCACTCACCACACCATACTCACCACACACAGGCTCAACAGCATTGTACTTAATATCTAGGAAAAATTAAGTCATAGTAACATAGACATTTGTTGAATTAATTAAAAATAAGTAAGTTATATGCTTGAAAAATTTAACATTAAAAAGTAAAGTCGAATTTTAGGTTATTTCTAGTTAGTATTTGTGGCCTACATAATTACTGGTTTTTGAAAGCCTCCTCTTTGAACATTTCTCCAAAAGCACTGTGTTGAGACCACTAATTATATTATTTGTCAAGCATATATTTACAGATAGTGAAAATAGTGCATCCTTATATATACAGTTAATTTTTGCTATTCATCTGCAACTGAAGAACATGAATAAAATTAGAGTTGGATAATTTCTGAAACTTCATTTGACTAGACATATGGTTACAGCCAGGTTATAAATTCCAAGAGATGATGAAATGTCTAACTCCTTTTTGTGCAAGAACTGAAGCAGGGCCATACCTGGGTATTTCTGCCATTAAAAGATGAATCTTGTAACCTAGCAATATAATCTCTGACTCACCTCTCTTAACCCAGTGCAGTTTTGAAATTATGTTATATAATATTCATCTTTTTCTTTCCTAACAATATTGCAAAATCCTCAAGGACAAGAGATGTGATTAATATGTACAACGACCACCTACTTTAGCATTAATACAGCTTAAAGATGCTCATATTTTTTTAATGGTTGCTACTTCTTTTCTCATGATTTCTAGTTGACTGGAAAAAAGGTTTATGCATTCCAAAAACCAAATATCTCTCTGGAGACAAACTGGTCTTAATTTCTCTACACATAATCAAGATAAACAATTATTTTTATATCTCACATATCTAACCAACAACCCTTATCAATATGCCTATTTTGCCCATCAAGGTTTTGTCCACTGTTATTTCCTTTCTGATGTCTCTGTTACTGGTTGTATTTGCATTAAAATTGTGTGTGTGTGTGTATATATATAAATATATATAATCTTCATTATAAAAGTTAGAACATGATTTTTATAATATGTTATTTTTCCTTGTCATAGACAATGTGAAGTTTCACTCCCATCATAAAAAAAGAAAATACGAATTAATGATGGTATCCTCGGCACCTACATTATCTGTGACAGCTGACAACCAAGCTCCAGATAGTTTCACAGAAGAGGTGATATATCACATTAGTTTGGTAGAATGATTGGGTGAGGAAGTTGATGCTAAAATTTATCTGTTATGCCCCTGTCTTCTTTCACTAGATCATAAGCACTTCGAGGACAAGGATAACAAGGAGTATGTCTTTTTCATTTTCTATCATCCATGAGTAATGTAGTGATTGGGACATAAAAGGTGTGTAAGACAAGTTTGTTAAATGAAACTGTTGAACTAAGAATAGGCAGGAGGTTGTAACAGGAAGGAATCTGTCCCACATACAAAGGAGTGTGATTGAACATCTACTACTGAAAGTCAGTAAAACAAAGAGATTCCAAGAAATGTGAAACCATTATTCAGTGCCACAGAAAAGTGAAGTAAAATAAAAAATAAAGAAGATAACTAGATTTTTGTAATTGAAGGTTGAGTGTCTTTTTCTATATTAATTGGACAGGTGTGTTTCCTAGTCTTTGAGATGTGTTTGTATTTCTCCTCCATTTTTTCCCCAGAATTCTATACCACTTTTATTGATTTGGGATGATTCTTTATATTTTTTTATGTGAATCCTTTGATGGTTATGTCTGTTTAAATTGCTTTTCAGGCTTATGACCTTTATATTTACTATATTTAAGGGTGCTTTATTTTAATACATTCAAATACATCAAACTACTTTTTTTACATCTTACTTATCAAATCCTTCCCTACATCAGGTCTAAAAATTATTCACCTACATTTCCTGAGAGTTTTAAAATATTGTCTTTGCCAAGCAAAACTTGAATCCATCTGGATTTGAATGTAATATTTCTACATTTCTATTTATGTATGTTCATATCTTGAGAGTAAAATGATGAAGAGTAAAACTAATCAAATATATTAGTATTTAATTCAAATAGTATTTTAGAAGTAAGTAAGTTAATATGAGGTAAAGAGAGGCTTGCATAATCAATCAAAATAAGAATGGCAAAGATCAGATTAAAACCAAATGGTATTTATAAGACATAACAGAAAGGAAACATTTGGTTCTTTATACAATTTTTATCACACAACCATATTTTCTGCACATTTGGAAGAATATCAACTAGCTTTAGTGTCATTGCAAAGAAAGAAATAAACAGGCTTTAAGAATGAACTTTGCTGGCTCCAAACTGAAGTTACAATGCCACTAATGACGTATAAATAAATGATGGAGGGGAAGACTAATTTGGGAAAGAATACAGGCAGAACTTTGACACAGACAGCTTCAAAAAGACAAGTTAAAACTGCAAGTGGATCCAAAACATGAATTTGGATTTTGTAAAAATATGTACTTCCAGACATGAGTGTTTTTGAAATTTTAGGATTTTTGCAAAGCAGTTGATTTCTCTCTTGACTCTAAATAGTGCAGTGGCATTAATAAATCCTGTAATTATGTGACAAGTTTGCTTCACTTGTTTACCAATTAATCAGTATAGATGTATGATGGAAAAATAGCGGAGTTCACTATACTAATATTTGGGATAAGCCTGGAAGAGAAGAAAGAGCCCACAGGGAAAGCACGTGGCTTATATTGTTCTCAGCATTCTCCTAAAATCAGCCCTGCTCAAAGGCTAAGCAGAGGCAACTTTTCTCTTTCTCTGTTCCTCTTTTTCAACCTTTTTCAAGTCCAAATTATTTAAGCAGCACAACTGTCAGACTGGAATGAAGCTTACAGTAAAAGACAAAAAAAAATCTAGAAAAGAATGTGTCATCAAAATCTTGTCTTGTTTTATAAATACTCTTAATTTCTTAATATTTATATTTCAGCATAATGTTAAATAATTTTAAATATGTTTGCCAATTTAAAGATAGCTACTACTATAAAAGAATAAAGGTTTTCAAGTGAGATGCAATATAGAATAATGGCTAAGAGACTGGACTCTGCAGCCTCCCTCACTCATTTATGAACTAGATAACTTGGATATGTTACTTAAAAACCTCATGCCTCAGGTTCTATCTCTGTAGAATGGGAGTAATAATGAAACCCAATTCATGTGGTTATTGTAGAGATCAAATGAGTTAACATATATAAACCATTTGGAAAAGAGGCTGGAGTTAATTATTAAAATTTAATATATTAACAATTATTAATAAAATATTTCATCATATATGAGGAAAACTGAAAGCAAAGATATGGTCAATTTTACTGAAGTCAGGAGAAAGGAAAGAAGACAGATGATCACACAGATCTTAGATTACAAAGCAGGATTCAAACAGAATATATTTATAACCTCATAAAAATGAATATATGTTCCTATAATTCATCAATTTATTCACTCATTAATTTCACAAATATTTTATATGCTTGCCATTCCCAGGTATGAATATTCTCAGTACCATATTACATAGATTACTACTGTACACAGGAAAATTTCTTATCACCATGGAATTTTGGATTTAATAGAGGAGAAAACTGTGCTGCCTAATACAGTAACCAGCATCCACATGTGGCTTCTTTGTTTTATATTTAAATGAATTAACTGAAATAAAATTAATAATTTAGTTTACAGCCTTAGTAGCTACATTTCCAGTGCTCAATAGACATATGTGGTTAATGACTACTGTATTGGACAGTGCAGATATAAAGCACATCATTCATCGCAAAACATGCCATTGCAATGCTAATATAGAAATACACCAAGACAGATTTGGGCTGTGAAGGAAATAAGGAGAAGCAGTGTGATAGAAAATGACTGGCATTTTTTTTTAAAAACAAGAGCTGGGCTGAGTGACAGACAGGGAGGTTACCAAATGCTTTTGTGAAAAGATATACAAGCTGAAATCTGAACGATAAGACTAGAACAACAAAGACGACAGTTTGTAGAAGTTCAGTCTGGGAAGAGGTAACACTATGGGCAAATTCTAGGCATAGTAAGCAGAGAAACTGACAATAAAGAGGAAGTCTTCGAAATATGCTCATGGTAAAATGAGAGATGAGGCATTGAGAAATATAGTTAGATGTGTAGAAAGAGGTGAGATCAACTGGGGCCTGGTGGGCCAGAGTAAGGAACTTGAATTTAATTCTTAATGCAATGTGAAGTCATCGAAAGTGTTTAAATAATTGAGGTTTCAAAACAAATAAACAAATAAATGAATGAAAAACCTTCCAACTGAGCTTTAAAAAGACAGCAATATTCTACTGTTAAGAAATTAAAATAAAAGTGACATGGCACCGCTGATTATCATCTAATGGATAAAGCACTAGACAATTGAATATGAAACTCAGAAAAAGGCATTGGTAGCAATATTGTAAGATAAATGGAAAACTATGGCAATGGAAGAGGATAAAAAGCAATATTGTATAATGATTAATATACAAGGTACAAATCATCAAGTTTCTCCCAAAATGTTTCATATAAAGCATTGCTGAGTATTGGAAAGGTAACCATTTGGAATATAATAATTCAACACCCACAGAATTCATAGTGTGGTATCTCAAAAGGTGATGGCATTTGGAGAGTTTTTTTAAGAGTAATTAATGCTACATGAGGTCGTATGAGTGGGCGCTAATCCAATCTGACTGGTGTTCTTATAAGTGGAGGAGATTGAGACACAGACATGAACACGGAAGACCATATGAAGACACAGGGAGAAAAAGAAGGCCAATTACACGTGAAGGAAAAAGGCCTCAGAGGAAATCAATCCTGTTGGCACCTTGATCTCAGACTTCTAGCCTCCTGAATTGTGAGAAAATAAATTTCTTAGTTTAAGTCACTCAGTCTGTGACATTTTGTTATGGTAGCTCTTAGATAGAGCTAAGAACTCTAATTAATGTAATTGTTTAACACACCTGAATTTTAATAAAATCAGGTCATATATTCCCCTAATCCTTCCCCCAAATCAGAGGCTATATATTGTAAATATATATATATATGTAATTAGAAGTTATTTAAAAGTACATGCCTCCCCTAGAAATCAACGACAAAAATTTTGACAAGTTTTTATTTTTAATTAATATTAATAGTAGAAAAAACATTTTTAAAAGAAATAAAATATAAATTTAGAATTGATCCTTCCTGTTATTTCTCTGAGTAACCAGATGCTCAGAATAAGGTTTGATTATTGTTGAGTTATTACTACTTATACTGGGATTCTTGGTACGACCCCTATAAGTGCTCTCCCATTAACACCCATATCATTTCGTTTTCAAACTGCTTCAAATAAGTGTATTTTACAAAAGCGGAACATAATCTATTTTATTTTGTAAGTATTTGAGGCTATATTTCAGAAATCCTATTAAGTCTATGCATATAAACTTCTTTTTTACAAATGAAACCTAGAAAGAATGGGTTTTTGAAGAAAACATAGCTTCTAATTAGGAAGTTGTAAATACAAAGTCTGTATTATCCCAAAGTTCCTCTGTATTCATCATAATGTGATTCTGTTCATCCTTTTAAAAATTAATTTATTTTCCTTGACAAGTAAAACTTGAATGTACTTATACCACATAGCCTGATGTTTTGATATATGTATACTTTATGGAATGGCTAAATCAAGCTATTTAAGCTGTCTCCCTTTTGAATGAATTTATATAATAGTCAACTGGTATCACTGAATTTTCTTAATTGGTGTTTTTTTAGTGTTAAGAGTTCACACGCAGAAAGAGTTGATGTCAAAAGGTCTTCTAGTTCATCCTTCAGACTCTGAAAAGGAATCTATAAAAACTAATTCTAAAGAGATTTGGAATGAGAGAGCAGTACCACCTTGCATAAGAAATATTCACTGCTTTGTACTATTCACCTCCATTAAAACATGCATAATTATACTGCCTTTCATTTCAGATTTAAACCATTCATAGTTGAATCTGAAATAATATAATTTCATCCTGTGTCTACTTTATAAACAAAGTACACAAATGGATTAGCAAAATGAAATAGAAAATATCTCTACAGAGATTCATAACAAAAACAAAGTCTTTTAGAGGTCTATCTTTACCATTCATTCAATTTTTAATTAAGATATGCCTCCTAACTTGAAAGAGGCTTGTTTGTAGCTCAGGTGCCACATCATTCTTAATTTACTCTTGCTTACAGTGCATATGTTGTAAGGCATTATTATTGTAAAATAAACTAAGAAGAGAAAAAAGAAAAGCGTACTAGATAATTTCACCTTTTTTTGGTTTTCATGTGAGTGGAGCAAATTACAAAATCCGTAGTTGCCAAAAATGTGCACATATTTGTTAAAGGAGCAGCTGGTAATATTGTATACAAGCTGCTCTCCAGAAATTAATTGTGAATATTAAGAATAATTCTGACCTGGGTCACAGCTGCACTGATTTATTTTTTCCCCCTAGACATTTATCAGGCCTGTCTCTTCTTCCACCTAACTGAAAAGCAAGAAGTCTTAGAGCTTATGAAGAAAAATCTGCCAATGTATTATGAACCTATACAAGCAAGACATCTGCTTAAAAACCCATGCTTTGGGGTTTTTCATGATTGTAGTATGCCAAATTCTGAACACCATATGAAGCATAGAATTGCTTTGGCTCACCTTCTCATTATAGGTAATTTTTTTTAAAGACTTATCTAAGTGAACAAATTAAACAAAATTTAGTAGCATATATTGAATGGATCTAGTGATAAGAGTAATTTGGTGTCTGGGCAAAAAAATTGTATAAAGTATGTTGCTTTATGGTGGCAACAAAATAAATCTAAGAAAATGATTTCTGGGGATTTTGACCCAAGTTGCTTTCTATTTGTGTTTATGTGTTTTTAAACTTCATTTGTGATAAAGCAAGTGCAAGTATTTTTTAATAATATATTTATTAGAGGCATATAAGTTTTATTATTTCTGATGCATAACAAAATAAGATATGCTGACTTTCAAATTGTGAGTTTCGGCAATATTTCAATGTTGTGTTAATTTCTTCATATGTAACATGGGAATTTAAGACAAATGTGATAGAATCTTTGTAAGGCCCACTAACAGTAGCGTAAAGCATATGGCATATAATAATTCCATACCTCACAGACACTGTTTTTAAGAGACTTTAAAGGCTGAATGCTGTGGCCCATGCCTATTGTCCTCAGCACTTTGAGGCCCAGGCAGGAAGATCACTTGAGGTCAGTAATTTGAGATCAGTCTATGCAACAGTGAGACTCTGCCTCTAAAAAAAAAAAAAAAAAAATACAAAAATTAGCTGAGTGTGGTGGTATGTGCCTGTAGTCCTAGCTGCTGGAGAGGCTAAGGAGGAAGAGTCACCTGAGCCCAGGAATTAGAGGCTGCAATGAGCTATAATTGTACCACATACTCTAGCCTTAGCGACAAAGGGAGAACTCATCTCTAAAAGAACAAAGAATTTAATTTTTTTTAAAGTGCCATTACACAATAATGTTTAAAAGCATGCTCACTGACTTCATTAAGCACTTAAATCCTGCCTTCCAGTGCTATATTTTTCTTGTCAGTTTATTCTTTGACTTCCCACATTTTTCTTTTTTAAATAAATTTTATTGTGTATAATTAAAGTATACAACATGATGTAATGAGATAATACCTATAGATAGTAAAATGATTACTATGTTGAAGCAAAGTAACATATCTATTATGTCATATAGTTATCCGTTGGTGTTTGTCTGTGTGTGCATGTATGTATGTGGCAACAGCAGCATCTACTCATTTATTTAAAATCCTGAATGCAATATTCTCTTATAAACTATAGGTCTCATGTTATACATAACAGCTTGAGACTTGTTTACTCTAAGTAAATGCTACTTTGTATCTTTTGACCTACATCTTTATATTTCCTCTAGCCTGCCTCTAGTAAGCACTCCTTATACTGCATCTCTGTATATTTGACTTTTTCTGGGGTTCCACATAGAAGTGAGGTCATGCAATATTTTTCTTTCTGTGTCTTGATTATTTTACTTAGCATTTTGTTCTCCACATTCATCCATGTTGTAGTAAATGACAGGATTTTCTTCTTTTGTAAGACAGAGTCATATTCCATCATATATATGTACCAATTTCTTTATGCATCCATCAACGACCACTAGGTTGTTTCCATATCTTGGCTATTGTGAATCAATGTTGCAATGTACACAGGAGGGCAGATATCTTTATGAGGTGGTGAATTCATTTCCTTTGAGTATATACCCAGAAGAGGATTTGCTGGGTCACATTGTAGTTATATCTTTAATTTATTTGGGAACCTTTATATTTTTTTCCATAATGTCAGAACCAATCTACATCCCCACAAACAGTGTACAAGGATTTCTTCTTCTCTACACCCTCACCAACACTTGTCATCTCTTATCTTTTTGATAACACCTATCTTAATAGGTATGTGGTGGCATCTCATAGGATTTCTAATTTGTATTTTCCTGATGATTACTGATACTGAGCATCTTCTCATATGCCTGTTGGCCATTTTTATGTCTTTGGAGAAATGTGTATTCAAGGGCCACACAACATTTCTTAATGTTCAATCCCTCTTTTACACATTCTCTATTCAGTCCCAGATTCTGAGCCTGCAAACATTGCCCTCAGTTCAGTACATAATAGTATCATTTTCACAGTTTTAAAAAAAATAGCATTAGGTGGGCTCTTCCTTGAACTTTTACCATCAGTCACTAAAATTGACTGTATTCTCATTCCATTCCTCCCTTCCTTTCTGTAGTTTTGGAATATCTGCCCTGCCTTTCACTGATGGACAGTATGTCTATTAGAGTTATCACCTCCTCTACTAGAGTTATCACCTCCTCTCATTTTCCTCTCCGCTGACCCCACTATGCTTGCATTAAAAGATTTTAAAATTCAGCCAATTTTGAAGGAAATTCTCTCCAAGCTATGGTGAAATGCCTGGTGTAGCCATTACCAACAGTAATCAACCATGAAAATTATATTTAATAAAAGGTAAATATTATGATACTGATGATTAAATACAATTTTTAAAAAAACATAAAAGAGAAGACAACAGAGAACACCATATGCAAGTGCATATGGTTTCACATTTTTCTCACTGAGGTGTTGGGCCAAAAAGGCATCTAAATTTAATAAAGTTAATAAACAAAAATGTCTGCTATAATTTTGAAAAGAACCATGAAAAGTATTAAAAACAGTAAATATAATTAATAAATAGTGCGGAAAAAGAAGCTTGAAGGAGAAGTATGAGGAAATATAAATGAACTAATTTTCTCATTTTTCCCACTTTTCATAATGGGAAATAAAGAGCATTAAGATATTAAGTTAAAAATCAATCAGTAGAAAGAAAATTTGAAGATGAGTTTTGTAAAATACTAGAAGGAAACATGCCCATAGAAGCAAAGCAACACAATGGAAAGGCAATTCCTGTAACAAAACAAGAAAACAAAAGTAAGCATTAAAAACTGGAAAATAAAATTTTTGGTCTCAAATGAAATGCTAAGTACTCTATCATCCATTGGGAAACGACATTGCAATTACAATATAGAAATTCAAAAAGGTATCAACTCAGACAATAACAAGATAATGTAAAGAGGAGGCTGGGGAGACAAAAAGTGAGAGATCTTAACAAATTTATGGAAGATGAAAAATAAACTGAGCAATATACTTTGGTGTATTAAAATGTGGCAATAATGTAACTCATTGTGATGGTTAATATTACTTGTCAACTTGATTGCATTGAAGGATGCAGAGTATTCTTTCTGGGTGTGTCTGTGAGGGTGTTGTCAAAGGAGATTAACGTTTGAGTTAGTGGGCTGGGGAACACAGACCCATCCTCAATCTGGGTGGGCAAAATCTAATCAGCTGCCAGCGCAGCCAGAATAAAAGCAGGCAGAAGAACGTGGGAAGACTAGACTGGTTCGGTCTCCCAGCTCACATCTTTTTCCTGTGCTGGATGCTTCCTGCCCTTGAACATCGGACTCCAAGTTCTTCATGGTTGGGGCTTGGACTGGCTTTCTTGCTCCTCAGCTTGCAGACGGCCTATTGTGGGACCCCACGTTGTGATCGTGTGAGTCAGTACTCCTTAATAAACTCCTACATCTATCCTGTTAGTTCTGTCCCTCCGGAAAACCCTAATATGCTCATAATATAAAGACATTACAGAGGAGTGTAAAAACCATTGGAAAAATTGAAAAAGAGAATAAAATAAAATTTGAAAGGGCCCAAATGTAGTAGGTACTAGAGAGAATGTGAGGAAAATAATGTGGAAAACAAGAGGAGTAAGTGAAATGCTTGTACATAGCATAATCATCTCAGCCAAATACCACAGACATACTCAGGAATTTAGCCTCATGTAAGAACCTCTTTTGGTTGTGCTAAGTCCATAGGTTGAACAGTGTGCACCCTAAACTGATGTCCATTGAAACCTCATAAAATCATTTTATTTTTGAAATGAGTCTTTGCAGATATTATTAGTTCAGGACCTCAAGATGAAATCATCTTGGACTTAAATGAGCCCTAAAAACAATGACTGGTGTTGAATAAGAGAAAGGGGGAAATTTTTTTATTTCAATAGCTTTAGGGAGTCAAGTGGTTTTTGTCATGAGCGTCCGTGTGAAGAGAACACCAAACAGGCTTTGTTTGAGCAACATGGCCGTTTATTTCACCTGGGTGCAGGCGGGCTGAGTCCAAAAAGAGAGTCAGTGAAGGGAGATAAGGGTGGGGCCGTTTTATAGGGTTTGGGTAGGTAAAGGAAAATTCCAGTCAAACTGGGGTTGTTCTCTGGCGGGCAGGAGTGGGAGTCACAAGGTGCTCAGTGGGGGAGCTTTTTGAGCCAGGATGAGTCAGGCACAAGATAATGTCATCGCTTAAGGCAAGGACTGGCCATTTTCACTTCTTTTTGTGGTGGAATGTCATCATAAAGGCAGGGCAGGGCATTTGCACTTCTTTTGTGATTCTTCAGTTACTTCAGACCATCTGGGCATATATACGTGCAAGTCACAGGGGATGCGATGGCTTGGCTTGGGCTCAGAGGCCTGACAGTTTTTGGTTACATGGATGAATTGTATAGTGGTGAAATCTGGAGCTTTTAGTGCACCCATTACCTGAATAGTGTTCACTATACCCAATAGATAATTTTTCATCCCGTACCCTCCTCCCACCTTTCTCTCTTCTGAGTCTCCAGTATCTATTATACCACTCTATATGCCTCTGCATACCCATAGCTTAGCTCCCCCACTTATAAGTAAACACATATAGTATTTGGTTTTCCATTCCTGAGTAACTTCACTTAAGATAATGCCTCCAGTTCCATCGAAGTTGCTGCAAAAGGCATTATTTCATCTTTTTTATGGCTGGAGAGTAGCATTCCATGGTATGTGTGTGTCTATGTATGTATATGCATATATATATATGCACACACATATAGATATTCCATGTCTCTATATATACACACACACACACACATATATATTCACACACAAATGTATTGCATGGTATGTGTGTGTTTGTATAAATACGGCACATATGTGCGTGTGTATGTGTGTGTTTATATTTTCTTTATCCACTCATCTGTTAATGGGCATTTAAATTAATTCCATATCTTTGCAATTGTAAATTGTGCTGCAATAAACAGCAGGATTGCTGGATCAAATGATAAATCTACTTCCAGTTCTTTCAGAAATCTTGATACTATTTTCCATAAAAGTCATACTAATTTACATTCTCACCAACAGTGAATAGCACTCCCTTTTCACTGCATCATTGCTAACATCTGTTGTTTTTGGTTTTTTTACAATGTTCATGCTCACAGGAGAAAAGTGGTATCTCATTGTGGTTTTAATTTGCATTTCCCTCACGACTACTGATGTTGATGTTGATCAATTTTCATGTTTGTTGGCTATTTGTATATCTTCTTTTGAAATGTCTGTTCATGACATTTGCTCACTTTTTAGTTGAAGTTTTTTTCTTGGTAATTTGTTTAAATTCTTTGTAGATGCTAGATGTTTGTTCTTTATTGGATGCATAGTTTGCAAATATTTTCTCCCAATCTGTAGGTTATCTATATTCTGTTGATAATTTCTTTTGCTGTTCAGGAGATTTTTAGTTTAATTAAATATCATATATTTAGTTTTGTTGTTGTTTCATTTACTTTTGGGGTCTTAATTGTAAGTTATTTGCTTATGATTTACCAGAGTTGTACAAAGGAAGAAAGCCACGTTATGACAGAAACCAAGGAAGTGATTGGATTTATGCTGCTGCAAGCCAAGGAAAATCTGGGGCTACCCAAAGCCAGAAAAGAAAAGGAAGGATTCATTCTTAGAGGCTTCATAGCTCCGCTGGTACTTTGACTTTACATTTCTTGCCGCCAGAACTGTGAAAGAACACAATTCTCTTGTTTTAGTCTACCCAATGAGAGGTAATTTATAGTGGCAACAGTAGCAAACGTAATACATCCATCGTCTATCATAATCTTTCTTTTGGAAAAGGGAAAATGTCTTCTCAGATTTTTTCACCTTCTCTTGCCTCATTTTCTGTGGTTGAAGTGGGGGTAGGGACTAAGCATGGCTAGACATATTGACCAACTGGGCAGGTTGGATGATTTCATGTCATCTTCTGTAAAATCAGATAAACTTGTAGCTGGATCAGCAATTTACTCTAGTTCTATAGCTAGCTGTACACTCACTCTTACACTCCTCAGGAGATTATTTTGTGTCACTTTCTCTATTCCTAAATATTTTATTCTCTTCTCACTACTTCACTCTTAGCTAATGATTTTTCATAACATTGTTAAACAAACTGAAGGTATCCAAAACAAACCGAAGGTATCCAAAACCAAAGGTATTTCTCCCTCCACAAATCCAGTGATCTGTGCTCTGATTCTTTTCTCCCATGTCAATGATTAGTTCCTATACATGTGTTCTGGATGCCATCTTCTGTTATCTTTGAAAGCACTGTGCCTCTTCATTAAGCCATCACTATACTGCATCATTAGAGTCTCTGTTCCTGTTCCATCACTCACAGTTTACAAACATGCTTTCGTGTTCCTTATCCTTCATAGCAAAATATAACACAAACATGGAAGTTATTTTATGTCAGGCCTCTGAGCCCAAGCTGAGCCATCATATCCCCTGTGACCTGCAGGTGTGTATACATCCAGATGGCCTGAATCAACTGAAGATCCACAAAAGAAGTGAAAATAGCCTTAACTGATGACATTCCACTATTGTGATTTGTTTCTTCCCCTCCCTAACTGATCAATGTACTTCGTAATCTCCCCCACCCTTAAGAGGGTTCTTTATAATCTCTCCCCACTCTTAAGAAGGTTCTT
>NW_012100099.1:475548-481229 GCF_000951045.1 Mandrillus leucophaeus | reverse complement strand
GGCTGGAGAGTAGCATTCCATGGTATGTGTGTGTCTATGTATGTATATGCATATATATATATGCACACACATATAGATATTCCATGTCTCTATATATACACACACACACACACATATATATTCACACACAAATGTATTGCATGGTATGTGTGTGTTTGTATAAATACGGCACATATGTGCGTGTGTATGTGTGTGTTTATATTTTCTTTATCCACTCATCTGTTAATGGGCATTTAAATTAATTCCATATCTTTGCAATTGTAAATTGTGCTGCAATAAACAGCAGGATTGCTGGATCAAATGATAAATCTACTTCCAGTTCTTTCAGAAATCTTGATACTATTTTCCATAAAAGTCATACTAATTTACATTCTCACCAACAGTGAATAGCACTCCCTTTTCACTGCATCATTGCTAACATCTGTTGTTTTTGGTTTTTTTACAATGTTCATGCTCACAGGAGAAAAGTGGTATCTCATTGTGGTTTTAATTTGCATTTCCCTCACGACTACTGATGTTGATGTTGATCAATTTTCATGTTTGTTGGCTATTTGTATATCTTCTTTTGAAATGTCTGTTCATGACATTTGCTCACTTTTTAGTTGAAGTTTTTTTCTTGGTAATTTGTTTAAATTCTTTGTAGATGCTAGATGTTTGTTCTTTATTGGATGCATAGTTTGCAAATATTTTCTCCCAATCTGTAGGTTATCTATATTCTGTTGATAATTTCTTTTGCTGTTCAGGAGATTTTTAGTTTAATTAAATATCATATATTTAGTTTTGTTGTTGTTTCATTTACTTTTGGGGTCTTAATTGTAAGTTATTTGCTTATGATTTACCAGAGTTGTACAAAGGAAGAAAGCCACGTTATGACAGAAACCAAGGAAGTGATTGGATTTATGCTGCTGCAAGCCAAGGAAAATCTGGGGCTACCCAAAGCCAGAAAAGAAAAGGAAGGATTCATTCTTAGAGGCTTCATAGCTCCGCTGGTACTTTGACTTTACATTTCTTGCCGCCAGAACTGTGAAAGAACACAATTCTCTTGTTTTAGTCTACCCAATGAGAGGTAATTTATAGTGGCAACAGTAGCAAACGTAATACATCCATCGTCTATCATAATCTTTCTTTTGGAAAAGGGAAAATGTCTTCTCAGATTTTTTCACCTTCTCTTGCCTCATTTTCTGTGGTTGAAGTGGGGGTAGGGACTAAGCATGGCTAGACATATTGACCAACTGGGCAGGTTGGATGATTTCATGTCATCTTCTGTAAAATCAGATAAACTTGTAGCTGGATCAGCAATTTACTCTAGTTCTATAGCTAGCTGTACACTCACTCTTACACTCCTCAGGAGATTATTTTGTGTCACTTTCTCTATTCCTAAATATTTTATTCTCTTCTCACTACTTCACTCTTAGCTAATGATTTTTCATAACATTGTTAAACAAACTGAAGGTATCCAAAACAAACCGAAGGTATCCAAAACCAAAGGTATTTCTCCCTCCACAAATCCAGTGATCTGTGCTCTGATTCTTTTCTCCCATGTCAATGATTAGTTCCTATACATGTGTTCTGGATGCCATCTTCTGTTATCTTTGAAAGCACTGTGCCTCTTCATTAAGCCATCACTATACTGCATCATTAGAGTCTCTGTTCCTGTTCCATCACTCACAGTTTACAAACATGCTTTCGTGTTCCTTATCCTTCATAGCAAAATATAACACAAACATGGAAGTTATTTTATGTCAGGCCTCTGAGCCCAAGCTGAGCCATCATATCCCCTGTGACCTGCAGGTGTGTATACATCCAGATGGCCTGAATCAACTGAAGATCCACAAAAGAAGTGAAAATAGCCTTAACTGATGACATTCCACTATTGTGATTTGTTTCTTCCCCTCCCTAACTGATCAATGTACTTCGTAATCTCCCCCACCCTTAAGAGGGTTCTTTATAATCTCTCCCCACTCTTAAGAAGGTTCTTTGTAATTCTCCCCACCCTTGAGAATGTACTTTGTGAGATCCACCCCCTGACCACAAAACATTGCTCCTAACTCCACTGCCTATCACAAAACCTGTAAGAACTAAGGATAATCCCACCACCCTTTGCTGACTCCTTTTTCGGACTCAGCCTGCCTGCACCCAGTTGAAATAAGCAGCCTTGTTGCTCACACAAAGCCTGTTGGTGGATTCTCTTCATAAGTATGTGTGAGACACTTGGGAATAACTGCTTTTTTCTATTTATATTTTCTTCATAATGAATGATATCCAAATGTAAACACCTAGTCCAAATCCGTTATATGTTTACTCTGGCAACATATTTGTCAACACCCATTAAATGTCTTACTATATCAAATATAATTTTTGTGAAAAAAAATTTTGCTGATTTTCTAATCTCTATCATTTCAGAGTATAACTACTACAAACTAATCATTCAAGAAAAAATTTTAATGAAAATATCATTCCTATAATGAATGAGGACTATAAATTGGGATTTGAATTAGTAAGATTATTTGGCAGGTTTTATTAAAAGTCACTAATTTGAGACTTTTCTATAATGCTTAAATTTTAGGTCGGAAACGTTATGAATATTCTAAATTGATCACCAGATATAATATCTTATTTGTTCTCTCTTAAAATTGTTGATACAGCCCAGAGTTACTGTTATTAGGCAAACAATTCACCACTTTTGCTGTATTTCTATGCAGAACTCTAACATTAGCAGATAATCTCTACTTCATTATCTTCCTTATCTCTGCTTGGATTTATTACTGATGATCTCATGCAGGAAGACATAGCTTCTTAATGCTTCTCAGATTTATCTCTTCCTCAATTCTATTTGTCCTCAAGGAAAGATCCTAAGTCCACTTTAACCATTAGTCAGGAATTCACATCCAAGGTCCGACATTCATATGCAAAGGATCAGACTTGAATCTTCATTCCAAAATAAACCAAACTCTTTATATCTTTTTTGGAAATTTTCTTCTTTTTTTAACTTATCTCAGGAATTTGATAAAACTTTAAACATCTTTTTATCAAACCCTTTAATAAAGGTGAATACTGTATTCCATAATAAAAATAAAGTTAAAATACAGTTAAATGTGAAGACTACTAAATGTTCTTTAAATTTTGCTTGCCATAGTTTTCTTTACAATCTCCTCTGTCTAAATGTTTTCTATTTACATGCTTATATGTAGGGACATTAAAATTTGATTTTAATTAAATGAACAAAATGTTTTAAAACATGTTCAAATACACAGATTATGTTCTATTTATTACCCTACATTTATCACTGCTCCTTCTATATCCTAAAATAATAGAATAAAATACATATAATACAAAATATTTATTTTATCCTTAGTCAAACACAATATTTATCTTACATGCATGGCTATGATTGCTCTGTTGCTATAATCAGCAATAATATTCTCAAAATAGATTATCTTCTTCTAAGTAAGTAAATATTTTGATTGGAGATTTAAAGCTGTTGGGCTAAAAGGTGCTGATAGTTCAATAGATTAAAAACAAGAGTCAGCATTCCATTGGTTTGCCAGGTTTCAACATTTTTTGTATAATTCAAGGCAACTAATAGCTTTATATTGTGTGCTAGTAAAGAAAACAAATCAGATTCACACAGCATTGACAAAATCTGTTGTGACATCCATGCATTAAGGATGGAAAGATGAACGTCTTTAGTGAACTTGGTAAATTCAAGAGGAACAAACTAGATAAATGAAAAGGGCATAGCAGTATTTATTTTGATTGTGTATATATAGTGCACACCACAAATTAAATGCTGAAAACTGATTTTCTTTTTTAGTTTAATATTTTTTTAGTTTAAATGTAAGTGACTCCCAGATTGCCTATTTCACCTAAGAAAGATTGAGTACAAAAAAATAAAGTATTTAGGCCCACACATTTGCCCACAAAAGGAATGTGCACTGTTCTTTTACTAAAGTCTAAGGGACTAATGACTGAAGGAGGAGAAGGAGCATGCTGATGAAAAGAGGACACGATCTTCTCATACTTACAGATATGCTGGCAAAACACAGAGCAGTGAGCACAGTGCCAGCTACCTTCTGAGTAGGTATCACATAAAACTTCATTATCTAACGTGTCAAACTCTCTCTAGAATGGACATGAACTAAGCTTTCTGCATGGTAAGAGCACATGGATAAAGAGTAAGTAAATATAAAATGATGTCAAGCATAATTCATTAATCATGCTAACAATGATCTTTGGTATCATTTACCATCCATATGTGTGTTCATGTCATCTAGTTGTAGAGCAGTACCAATGAATTAACTCAGGGAGAAGAATTAAAAGCTAAATTATTACAGACATTTTCCTAGTACTTTATTTTTCATAATGTAAGGCTATTCTATATGCTAGATCCTCAGCCCATAGTTCAATATTTGATATCCAATAATCTCATTATAAAATTTACTGACTTCAGATATACAAATGTGGGAGAAAATAAGCTTGGAATCTAAATGATATTTGCCCCACCAACTTCCTGATACTCCGTACAAGCTCTTAGGCATTTCAATACCTAGAAGCACCACAGTTTCCAATGTAAGATTTGACATTGGTATTTAGGTCATCTCTAGTTAAGCTATCCTTGATTACAAAAGTGTAGAGTTTTGTCAGATGATATTATGATAGTTTTAAAGTACACAGATAAAAATTTTAATATCTTCATAGTGCCTAGAAAATACGGATCCAGCTTACTGGCAACTGGGAGGTCTTGTAGGAAAATCCATAACCTTAAAAGTGTGAAGATAAATATTTTGAAACCAAACTAGAAGGCAAAGAGAATGAAGCTTTAAAGTCAGTGTAAGCATTAAAATGTTGTTCACTCAAAATCTCACTAACTATTGAAATATTTGTGTTGGCCACTGCCATCTTTCTTTAAGTTTTTTCCTCATTATATTTATTTGTTATGTGTTTGTTTCATTTACGTATATACATAGAGTTGGCATTTTTAGTGTTTTTGTTCCCACACAGCAACTACGAAGAAACAGGAAGAAGGAAGCTGAAGCTGAAGAAGAAGCTGAAGCTGAAGAAGAAGAAGAAGAAGAAGAAGAAGAAGAAGAAGAAGAAGAAGAAGAAGAAGAAGAAGAAGAAGAAGAAAAAGAGGTTGTTTATTGAGAGTGTGCTTGCAAATCAGGAGGGGTTTAATCATCTGAAGACTCTGCTAATTGATTTATGTTTCATTCTCCATCATCTTAATCTTCCTAATAGAAAAACAAAAAAATATAATTCTATAATAATGATCAGTTTGTTTATTCTTATGTATTTATACCTCACCTTATTTCATAAAAGACTTCAGGTCATGAAAGGTCCTCCATCGTAAACCAACATAAGGCTTGGAGAAAGCACAAAACAACATTTTTCATGTGAGCATAAAAATGGCCTGCGTAAGTCCATTCCATCCTAATAATATGACTTATCGACCTGCTCATGTTGAACTGGAGTCATTAATTATTGATGTTCTTTTTGTAGTTTTAAATGGAAAAGTGGTTAACTTCTTAAATATTTGTAAAACTAAACAAGGTGACTTAAATACAGAGTATTAAGGCTATCATTTGGTTCCTTAAGGTAAATGGGTTACAGACTTAGAACAGCTATCACATTGTAAGTTACAAATCCTAATTTTTGGCTGCTGCTAAAATGTCTGCTTGTGC
>NW_012100099.1:471888-473758 GCF_000951045.1 Mandrillus leucophaeus | reverse complement strand
GATCTGCCCGCCTTGGCCTCCCAAAGTGCAGGGATTACAGGAATGAGCCACTGCGCCCAGCCTACTTTTCTTTTTTATCAATATCATTCTATGTTCAGGTATAAAACTTAGGGAACTTGGGACATCTTTGACTACTTTCCTTGTGTACCATACTTAATAGTCACCAAGACTTTAATAGGCACTCTTGTTATCTGTTCTCAGTGGCACTGCCCTGGCCATGCCTTCATCATAACTTGGATACATTATCAAAATTACCTTTTAATTATTAATCTTATTAATCACCTCCAATACCTATCCCTTTCACATGTGGTCATTATGCCATGTTTATCACTGTAAGGTATGATTCTTATCATGTGCCACACCCACTCCAGTAATGTTAACATTAGATAGTCTTTTGCCTTCAATAGTTTGCAAGCTATTTTAAGTATTCTGCGTGTATTTTATATAATTAAATCTTCCCAACAGTCCTGTGAGGTAGGTGCAGCTATTATTATTTTACTTGACTGACTGTCTCACATAAAAAGCCTTTCAAGTTAGGTCAAATAATATTTCCAATTACTTTTAAATGCTCAACTTACCGTATAGCAGGTACTTAATAAACTCAAGTTCTGATAACGATTATTTTAGATATATGCTGATGGCAACTCAGGGGTCTGTGATATGATTTTGTTTCATGACATTTTGAATATTTATTTTTATCTGCAGAGTTTTATAACTCTTGCTCTATTAAGGGATTGCCATAGATTTAAAAGAAGCCTAATAAAAATTTTAAACTATTAAATTTTATTGCAATAAACTCAATTTTTGTAAGATGACTGAGTTATAAATTATGTAAGCATCAAAGGTTTTAAAAAATATTGTGTCTATCAATTACTTTACTAGCTTATTTCAGTCGTATAGGCAGCCAAGAATCCAGTAAAATGTTTTAAGCATTTGGATCTTTCATATTTAAACTTATGATTTTGGCATACCTTTATCTGCATGGATTTATATACTTAATGCTTTTCTTTGAATCAACACATTTTCTGGTTAGATAAATTTATTTTAATGAAGACCTATATCACTATCATAAATAGTAAGCCAGTATAATTTTCATTATAAAAATGTTATGTTAGATATGAATATATAAATCTAGTTCCATTGATAGTGAAATAGCTTGTCTGAACAAACCCTCTTATATTAACAATTATAAATCCTAAACATAAATTTTTTTTAAAATAATAAAAACCCTACTCAACAGCACTGAAAAGTGACAATATGCATATAGATACTGTAGAAAATTTGACCCATAAAATAGGTCCCATATTAAGTAAGATCAAATTCTCAATGAAAGCAATTCCTAGTCTATGCAGAACAGGGTGCTTAGAATTCAAAAGGAAATCTGAAGTCATACAGGTTTGAGGTACCACAGGATGAATTTTAGGGCTTCCAGCTAGTAACCAAAAGGGTAAATCCCAGAAGGGAGAAACGCTTAGATAGCAAGCCTTAAATCGTCAAATCCATGGCTGATTCTGATTCAGATATGTGTAGGAGAAACTCCACAGAAATCACACACACACAAAAAGAGGAAAAATGTGGATAGAGGATTAAATAAGTTGATTTCAACTGCTGCTCTGGATGAGTGAGTTGAAATATAGAGGTCTTTAAGACAGAGGACTTTGTGAACATTTCCATATGTCCATAGAATTTTCAGAAGACCATATAGTTTGATGAAAATTTTTCCAGGACTGAAAAATTACTCTGAGTATAGCCAAAACCAAAACAGGTCAGCTCTAGGAAAGTGTTTAGTAATAAATCCACAGTTTGAAAGTGATCAGGCATTAAATCCATTCTAGGGAAAATATCAACCTTAAAAAAAAAAAAAAAAAAA
>NW_012100099.1:467661-469868 GCF_000951045.1 Mandrillus leucophaeus | reverse complement strand
GTTTGTTTCATTTACGTATATACATAGAGTTGGCATTTTTAGTGTTTTTGTTCCCACACAGCAACTACGAAGAAACAGGAAGAAGGAAGCTGAAGCTGAAGAAGAAGCTGAAGCTGAAGAAGAAGAAGAAGAAGAAGAAGAAGAAGAAGAAGAAGAAGAAGAAGAAGAAGAAGAAGAAGAAGAAGAAAAAGAGGTTGTTTATTGAGAGTGTGCTTGCAAATCAGGAGGGGTTTAATCATCTGAAGACTCTGCTAATTGATTTATGTTTCATTCTCCATCATCTTAATCTTCCTAATAGAAAAACAAAAAAATATAATTCTATAATAATGATCAGTTTGTTTATTCTTATGTATTTATACCTCACCTTATTTCATAAAAGACTTCAGGTCATGAAAGGTCCTCCATCGTAAACCAACATAAGGCTTGGAGAAAGCACAAAACAACATTTTTCATGTGAGCATAAAAATGACCTGCGTAAGTCCATTCCATCCTAATAATATGACTTATCGACCTGCTCATGTTGAACTGGAGTCATTAATTATTGATGTTCTTTTTGTAGTTTTAAATGGAAAAGTGGTTAACTTCTTAAATATTTGTAAAACTAAACAAGGTGACTTAAATACAGAGTATTAAGGCTATCATTTGGTTCCTTAAGGTAAATGGGTTACAGACTTAGAACAGCTATCACATTGTAAGTTACAAATCCTAATTTTTGGCTGCTGCTAAAATGTCTGCTTGTGCGATTCACTCTAATGTCCCGGTTGAATAACACATAGTGGGTATTAGAAAAAAAAAATTTATGTTAATAATGGCAAGGGAGTGTCTGAATTCTATCAGTCACCAACAATCTTAATTACATCACAGCAGTACTCTATTATTACTAAAAATGTTTATCTGTTTTATTTGTTTAGAATTTGTAATAAATTCATTTTTTAATTAGTTATTTAGAAAATTATATAGTTAGTTCAAATAGATAACATAAACTATGCCCTTCCATTGACAAAATTGTAATTAAAATACTAAAGTTGCCCAATTCATTCAGTCAAATATTTAGTCTGTGTTTTCAATCATAGTGACTGAGTGTGTGTGTGTGTGGTTTCAACTAATCCTATAGTAGATAGCTTGTTTATAAGATGGTGTGACCTATAAATTAGAATTATTTGTTATCCCAGTTTTTTCTTCATATAGCCAGGTTTCAATTCTGGATTTATTATTTGAATAGAGGTGGGATCAAAATCACTTTGTTTTTATAAACACAGTCCTAATCACATTACCTTCTACAATGGAGTTAAGAAGTTGTGGACAAGGACCAAATTCAGTTCTCTGATTGATTTAATTTAACTATTATAGTAATAATGCCTTTATTGCTAATACTACAACCCCCCAAGTATTAATAATTAGACTTTATATGTTCCCTTTTATTACATTATTTAGCATATCTCTAATCTTATACATGTATGTAACCATTAAGGAACTATAAAAATAATTATACAGAAAATCATTATTGCAAAAGGTATTTATAATAATAATATCATACACTGAAATGCAATGTTTATAACTAATGTTCACTAAGGCTCCATTATATATCTTGCTTTCTTTGGTTTCCTTTTATCTTTACTATTTTACTTTGGTTTTGACGTCTCACATAAGATTCTTCCCCAACCCCTTCTCTCCCTTGACTCTGGGTATGTCTTTTCCTTTCTCTACATCTCCTCCTATTGTTATACCTTGATCATTCCCACAATTTATCTATATACTTCTTTTACTCATCCTCTCCCTACACTAATGCTTAGCAAATTTTATGCAAACAGCCACACATTTTTCATGGATACCAGTGGATATACTGACAATAACGAGTCCCATAAATTTTGATAAAAAGGAGACTAATCTAGCACAATGGTAAATCATTCGGAATGAGTAGATAACTCTGTCATTTCTCATGATATCATTTTTTACCAATAACCGCTAGATACTAACAGCTGTTTATTCCAAAGCTACTCAAGCTCAACATATCAAAATTGGAGCACCTTACCTCTCCATTTCATTTTTATTTATTTTTAAAACTTACAAATAATGTTTCTGCCTGGTTACAAGCTGTATTTCATCACTTACCTTTTTTTTTTTTTTTTTTTTCCTTTTTGAGACGGAGTCTCACTCTGCAGCCCAGGCTAGAATGTAGTGGCATGATCTTGGCTTCAAAAACCTCC
>NW_012100099.1:437576-465456 GCF_000951045.1 Mandrillus leucophaeus | reverse complement strand
CAGCAACAATGAGCATTTTACATGTGAATAATTAGAAAAAGTGACTGATTTTCAAGAGAAAAGCAGTTCAAAGAAACTTCAGTGTTTAATTGTTGCAGTTTGCTAGTAAGGACATTAAGCAGAATTTTAAGTATTCTTAAAGACTTAAAGAAAATATAGTCGCAATGAATGAATATATAAAAATTGTGGCCAAGAAATGGAGAAAAAAATCTGAGAGACTATAAAGATAGCAGGACTATATTACAAAAAAAGAAAAAATGCATAGGAATGTTCTTCAGGTCAAAAGGAAATCATAACAGATGGAAACTGTGATTTATAAGATTGGATGAGTGGTAATGGAAGTGGAAAATACATAGCTAAAAATAAAATGAATTTTTTATTATTATTTAAATTAATTGAAAGCAGCTGACTTTAACCTAAAACTTATAACATTGTATTGTGGAACTTAGATTGTATGCAGTATCATTATATGACAATAGTAGCCCAGAAAATTTAAGTAAAGTAGATGGTTATAATGTTGCAAGTTTCTTACATTTTATGTGAAGTAAAACAAAAGTAATTCTAACGGGTGATTAAGAATACCTATTATAATACTAAGAGCACTTTCTAAAAAAAATACAAATCTAGAACTAAAAAGAATTAGTGGAATTAAAATGGATTACTAAAGTATCAACTCAAAAGGAAAATAAGAAAGGAGAAGAAGGAGATACAAATATAAGTGAAAATAACAGAAAAAAAAGTATAAAATAGTATACTTAAACCCAACATTATCTTTACCTATGTTAACTACCAATGAAATAAACACTCCAACTAAAAGTAGATTTTCAGAAAGTGTTTTTTTTTTTTTTAAAGAAACAATGCATTTATATATAGTTACTATTGAAGCATTTTTAATAAAAAGAGATAGGCTGAATGCAAAAGAGTGGTAAAATATACCAGGCAAATATAAAGACTAAACTAGTTGTGTTAGTGTCAGACTATGTGGACTGGTGACAATAAATATGGGAAACAAACAAACAAAAAATCATAATGATCAAGGATTGATATACCAGGAAGAGATAACAAACCTAAACATGTAATTACTTGTTCAAGACACAATGTGCCCCAAAATTAAAAGAGCACAAAATGCCTACACTGCCATTTTAATCACATTTGTTTGTATATTATTATCAATTATACTCTTTGAAATATATAAACCAAAATAGTTGATTTTGTTGTCATTTTCTAACATTTATAAAGGCCAAGAGTAACAAGTGTTCAAAAAGGTTACCAAAAAAAAAAAAAAAAAATACAAAAACCTTTTGTGTTTTGTGTTGCAAATATATGTGCTTCTGTTGCTATAAGCTACAGCCAGCGAGATTCACTTGTGTGGTTGATTTTGATACAGTCCATGTTTACGAAAGATATACTCCATTTCAGGTAGGAATAAATCAGTTCCTTTACACATTGACTTTCACAGAATTGCACAAACAAAGCTATAAATTAAAATAAAATACAATATTGGAACAAGAAGGGAGTATTTGCCACGGATCTATTATAAAAGGTACTAATTTTAGAAAATTAATTTTAAAAAAGATAAGCATAGACTTCAAGGTATATGCAGCTCTGAGGTATATTTAGCATGAATAGCTATAGTCAATTTTTTTGAGAAGAGAAAATACATATCAGATTGATTTTTTTAAAATGTCTTGCAAATCCAGGCTTTCGGTAAGAGCAGCTATAGCAATTAGTTTGTCTTTGGTGTCCTCTTCCTTCCTATAACAACTTTTCAAACTGAAGAGTTTTTTTTAAATCTCAGAATAAAAGCTATGCTGAAAAGTATTGTGATAGTAAGAGGAAACAAATTAAAATCCAAATTTAGAAAGAAACATCATTGTTCCTGACTATTCTAATACTTGAACGCTACTATTTCAGAGAAAACACGGGATTTGACAAAAATCAGAGTATTTGTTTGTAGTATTCCTCCTAATCAATCTCTAATTCAGAAAACTTTTATTTTTACTCATTTTCAACTCTAAAAGATTATAGAACATTTTTTATATTCTTTAGAGACATGGCTGTGCTCTGTAACTCAGGCTGGAGTGCAGTGGTACAACCACAGCTCACTGCAACCTCGAATTCCTGGGCCAAGTGTATATTTTTATGAAAACAGTCTAGGACAGGAATTAAAAATATGAAACATTGTAAAACAGTATTTTGGCATTATTGGGGCACATGACTTAACACAGTGGCATATTCCAGATTGAAATAATTTCCTACATATTTCACAGTCACTGAAATCAAAACCAGAGTATGTTCATGTATTAGTCCGTTCTGATGCTGCTATGAAGAAATACCTGAGACTAGGTAACTTATAAAGAAAGGTGTAATTGACTCACAGTTCTGCATGACTGGGGAGGCCTCAGGAAACTTACAATCATGCGGGGAGGCACCTCTTCACAGGGTGCCAGGAGACAGAATCAGTACCAGCAGAGGAAATGCCAGATGCTTATAAAACCAGTAGATCTTGTGAGAACTCACTCACTATCACAGGAACAGCATGGAGGAAACCACCCCATGATTCAGTTACCTCCCACCACATCCCTCCCATGACAAATGAGGATTACGGAGTGATGGGATTTCATTTCAAGATGAGATTTGGGTGGGGACACAAAGGCAAACCATATTAGTTAGAAAGCGCATCACTTTATACGCCACCCTGGAAAATTAAAGTAAAAGAAAAAAATGGGTCCCTCACTTGAACACATGTGGCCCCGAGGCTATGTTAATGAGTATAAAGTTATATTTTTGGTCTATATTATCCAAGTGACTGCTAACATCAATCAGTTGCACCAAATAACTACACTCTTCTCCTTTTAGTCTAAAGAACAGCTCAAGTGGTACAACTTGACTGGGACTAGCCCCTCTTCAGCATAACAGTCAGAGAGTTCGAATTAGAAAGAAATCATGTGACACACATACTCAAATACTAGTGTAGACAATTCTCATTTCTATTACCATTAGGCAACAGGGACCTAACTTAAATATGAAAATCACAGTAAAAATCACATAAAGATTAAATGAGAAAGGTCACACACATTTAGCACCTTGCCTAGCAAGCTCTTGAAAAAGTCTTCCTTTCATGCCACATGTTTCTCTTTCAGTTTGTGCTCTGCTCCTCCTCCTGCTTTTTCTAACTTCAGTTAAGGAGAAACTTATTCATAGAAAGCATAAATGGTTTAGATTTAGGAAAAATGTGAATAAAATGAACAAATCTAAATTAAATGAAAATATCAAGATTATTTCAGTAGATTTAAAATGTATTAGGGAATAATCATCATTCATTCCTACATTAAAACATAAAGTCATTCTGAAGTTGGTAAGGGTAAAAAAAAAAACTTGTGCAGTATAACATATAATTTTCCAGTACCAGATAATTTTATATGAAATAGATAAATGCTGGTGGCATTGCCAGTATGCACAGTATATTTTGCAACACTACAAATTTGTGGTTTCAAATATAGCTGTTTGACCAAGTAATATCTTCTTCTTCTTTTTTTTTTTTTTTTTCACTATTTCAAGTCTCGTTTATTCTTCCAGAGACTCCTTCCACTCAAGATTTCCCATTGACTCTAAGCGAATGCACTGCCTACCTTGTTACTAACGAAATAGAAGCTTTGATGTGGGGATTTACTCTAGTTTTGTTTTCACTTCAGTGTAACCCCATATTCCCATTTTTCTTCTCCAGTAAATGATTTCACATCTGTTTTCTCTTCTGGAATATTGTTTATATTGTAATTCTCTTCTTTATATTGTAAATCAGTCACTCTTTACTTCTCTTCCCTCCACCAACAAGTATGCTATATAGTTTCCCTTTCTCTTTATACTAAATCTCCCACTATTAAGGTATCTTCCTTCTTTCATTTATAGCCAAGCTGCTCAAAAGAATAGCTAATGTGTAATGACCATATTTCACTACCTCCTCAATGTCCTTACATCTGATTTCTAGGTTTATAATTGAGATAGCTTCTATCATGCCAAGCAATCACTTGGCATTGCTGCAAATTTGATATTTTAGGTAATTCAACTGATCAATCTTTTTTCCTTGGCTTCTAGGATATCATTTCTTTAATTGTTTTATTACAATTACTTCTGTCTGATAAAGTGCCTGAAGTCTATGTATTAGTGTTGTATTGTAGGGGACCGGTGTGAAACCATTGAGGTACAGCGTCCTAACCCCTGAAACAATAAGCTCTTCCAGGCCCTCATGGAAAATAATGGGAAATATATTCAAGACCACTTTGAAGCCTTTGCAGCATACCAATATGCCACGACACAAATCACAAATCTGCATCTATACACCTTCCTAGCTAAATGCCAGCTATTTTTATTGCTTGAAAAACCAACTTTAGCTGCAGCTCAAATTATCACACTCCCCTTCTTGACTCCATATTTACATATTGAATTACCTACTCTACATCTCTCTTTAGACTCCAATGAGCACTGAAAAATCAATACATGAAATGAAGCCATGGTATTCCATCTTTCCTCACCTTCCTCACTCCTAAAATTTTATTTAACTTGGTAATTTTCATCTCTCAAATAAAAATACCATAATCTGTTTAGTCAAGGAAGAAATGGGGAAGTCTTTTTACTTCTCTCTCCTTCCTAAATCTGTCCTTTCAATTTTTTCATAAATTCTAGTTGATTTTATCTCTTCAATGTGTTGCTATTTCTCTTTACAATCACTAACAGATTTCTTCCTTTCCCATGCCTTATAATTTTACACCAAAAGTCACAGTAGAACTATTAGTTTTTAGTATTCACTAACATTGCTATCTTCAAGTATATTTTACATTGCTGCCACCATAAAATTCCTCAATGAAAATATTGCCAGGGCATACTCCTAATTAAAATTCATGATGGCTCCTTGTGAAGACATGGATATAGATACTGTATTAGTGTGGATTATTCTAGAGGGGCAGAACTAATAGGATATGTGTGTGTGTATATATATATACACACACACATCCTATATATATACACACACACACACACATAGATATAGATAGATATATATATAGATATAGATATATAGATATAGGAGTTTATTAAGTACTAATTAGCATGATCACAAGGTCCCACAATAGGCTGACTGCAAGCTGAGGTGCAAGGTGAGCCAGTCCAAGTCACAGTGCTGAAGAACCTGGAGTTCGATGTTCAAGGGCAGGAAGCATCCAGCACAGGAGAAAGATGTAGGCTGGGAGGCTAGACCCCTCTCTCAATTCACATTTTTCTGACTGCTTTCTATTCACCGGAAGCTGATTAGAATGCGCCCACCAGATTAGGGGTGGATCTGCTTTCCCCAGCCCACTGACTCAAATGTTAATCTCTTCTGGCAACACCCACACAGACACACCGAAGGCTAATACTTTGTATCCCTCAATCCAATCAAGTTATCACTCAGTATTAACCATCATGGATACTTACAGCCATATCTTTATCTATAGCTCTACATTCTGGACTTTTTAAGTTTTTGGTAAGGTTTACAAACCTATTTTAATGTATTTTTTCCTGTAAAAGACCTGAACAATATTATCTGACTCTGTTCTATGTCAAAAGATAAATACACTTTGTTTGTTGTTAAATTTTTGTCTTCCTCTTTGTTATCACGCAAGTTTGGAAGCAGCTTTCACATATGAACAAGTAACGATATATAGGGAATCCTTGTTTACAACTGCAGTATTCTTCAGTTATTTCTCTAGTTACCAAACTCCATTATTATCCATTATTTATCATTGTATTGGAGATCACCAAACACTGCTTGATTTGTTATTATTTGCAATATATTTTACCTAAATGCTTATACTTCCTTTCCTCAAATGAAAAATGTGACTGACTTATTTCATGTATAAGTGAGTCTTTTTCATTTATTTTACTTTACTATAGTAAATAATTTGGATCTATGTTATTAAAGCCTATTTTTCAACCCAATATATATTTTTAAAATCATGCCTTTGACATTTCTCTTGTTGATTTTGTTTTTTCTTTAAACGAATTTTATGTGAATTTACTGTTTCTTCCTTTCATATTCTAATTATTTTCATCATGTCTTTACAGGGTTTATGCATTACAGCAGTTTGTTTTGATTTATTTCCTATATGATCATTCAATTTCCTCTTTTTTGATTTTGCTTCCTACTTTACCCAGTGCAATGTTAGTTCTACCATGAACTTGCAGTCCTGTATTTAGTTCAACCACCTAACTTTTAATCTAACTTTTCTCTTTGAAATGTATTGTTTTGTGTCTTTTTAAATTTATTTTATATCTCAATAAACACTAATCTACTTATAGGAAATCTTTGATACAAACACCATGCTCTTCTTGCATTTTATTGAATATATTAGCCACATTTCTGAAATTTTATTTTGAAACTTGTGAAATAATATGTTTTGCAAATAAGCCTCCATCATCTTCAGCATGATGAAAACTTTGTTCTCTCTTCCATAGCATTTTTCTTCTTTAATGACATCTTTTGATATCCTTAATCATTCTTAAATAATGAAAATTCTATTCAGTTGACTTTTGCTAAACAATCTGAAACTCTGAAATTCTGAAATTATAGCATTACTCTCACCTCCTAAATGAGAAATGCTCAAATTGCCTTCACACAGCCCAATTAACACTGTAGAGCAAGAATTAAATCAACAATAACGTTTGCTAAAGATATACTTTCCCTAATTATTCTCTGACACTCAGAATCAATGGACAATATGGCAATTTAAATATTGGATTTGTGATAATATCATAAATTAGCTTTTTGTTTAACAGATCCAACTTATGGAGCCTCTGAAATAGATGTATATGAAAAGAATGAATTGCAGATTGATTAAACATTAATGTCACTCATGACTAAGCATTTTTGGTTCATGTCTATATATTTCTCTTTATACTTAAATCATTAATTTAGTCAGTGGAAGTTTCACGATATTTTAAAATGTTAGGTGTCATTTATGTATTTATTTGAAAATCCCTTACTTTTAGTTACATCTTTTTCTTTGTTCTTATAGGTATTTTAGTAGAGCAATAAGAAATATTCTATAAGGGGCACTAATTAAGCACATTTTTTTTCATAAGTATGTGATGGCAAAATGAATCAAAGAGTCTCAATAAACTGTACAAACATTTCTAAAGCTTTAGAAAATTCCATAAGCTTAATTTTGAAATCAAAAGCTTACATTCATTCATTCAACACTTGTCCCACTTCATGATTTTTTTCAAGATATTCTGGTTTTCCTTTTAATTGTTTATTCATACATTTTTATACTGTTGGGGCATATATTTTTATACTGTTAGATAGTCATAGTTTGTAATATGACTGCTTTCCTCAATTAAATTTACAACCTCTACTGATTTTTTTTTTTTTTTTTTTTTTTGAGGTGGAGTCTCACTCTGTTGCCCAGGCTGGAGTGCAATGGTGCAATCTCAGCTTACTGCAACCTCCGTCTCCAAGGTTCAAGTGATTTTCCTGTCTCAGCCTCCTGAGTAGCTAGGATTACAGGCATGCACCACCATGCCTGACTAATTTTTATGTTTTTAGTAGAAATGGGTTCTCACCGTGTTGACCAGGCTGGTCTAGAACTCCTGACCTCAAGTGATCCACCCATCTCAGCCTCCCAAACTGCTGGGATTACAAGTGTAAGCCACCGCACCTGGCCCTCTACTGACTTCCTGTTTTATTTATTTTTCAAGTGTTTTCTGTTGTGTACGGCATCATGTTTTGCTGCACATAGACATTGCAGGATGGGTAGATCTAGCTCATTAACCAAAATGTTACCTCACATTATTATCATTTCTGTGATAGCATACAGCATCCACTGTATTCCTTTGTATTCTTTTTTTCAAGAATACAATGTATCATCATTAATTATAGTTACCTTACTGTACAATAATTACTTTTTTTTTTTTTTTTTTTTTGAGACAGAGTTTCGCTTTGTCGCCGGGGCTGGAGTGCAGTGGCCGGATCTCGGCTCACTGCAAGCTCCGCCTTCCGGGTTTGCGCCATTCTCCTGCCTCAGCCTCCCGAGTAGCCGGGACTACAGGCGCCCGCCACCTCGCCCGGCTAGTTTTTTATATTTTTTAGTAGAGACGGGGTTTCACCGTGTTATCCAGGATGGTCTCGATCTCCTGACCTAGTGATCCACCCGTCTCAGCCTCCCAAAGTGCTGGGATTACAGGCTTATTTTTAAAAAGACATGTAATTAAAGATTCCTAATAGCAAGCCAATTCATTTTAGGATTATTTCAAGTTTTCAAACTTTGCTTAGGTATGTATGGCTTCAATATAACTTGTATAATAAAATTATTCCCTTTGAAATACCTCTGCATGAAAGAAAATCCAATACATTTTAAACTGTAAAATTTGTAGGGAACACGATAGCTTTATACAGCAGTCCCGCACCCCTGCCTGCTCCTTTAAACTGAGAGGATTCCCAGTAAATTGAGGTTAAAACAATAGAAATCTTTAGCGAGTCACTTTTTTTTGTGTTTTCATTCCATTGGTAATATGAAATAATTGTATTCAATATGAATAATAAATTGTTCCTACGTGTTTTCAAATGTTTACCATGCATTCAGTTTTGATTTTTCAATACTGCTTTTAGTTGTACCATCATCCAAGCTTGACTAAATGTAATTTCTTCTGACACTAAAACTACAGGTAAGATGTTGGTAGTCGGTAATATAATTGTAATGCTAATACTTACACTACATGTATTGCTGTATTATAGTCAATAATAAAAGCATGCTGAAATGTTGTGAATACTCCTCATGCCTGTATTATGTTATGATCTTTGATAACCTTTATTTTTAGATGAAAGTAGTTTACTATACTGTATCAGCTATAATGAGCACCAATAAACAAGCTGCTTTGCCAAGGGCAAATATAATTTCAAGCAATAAAATCGAATCTACGGCACTGTATCTTCTATTCTTCATTTCAGATTCATTAACTATTATGGAGATCAATCTCTTTGACACAGTATATTTCTAACCACATTTATGCCAGAATGTGTACTCATCAGGATATTTGAACTCCATAGCTAAACTGACAGGGTTTCCCTCTTGCTTTGTGATATTACACATAATTTGAAAAGCAGGCCTTGAACATTCTGACAACCACATTATTTAGGATACATTTTTTTTTCTCTACGTGTGTACATTTATGCACATCCTGTACTTTTGAGGAGCATATTAAACATATTGAAAAAATAGTACTGTTTACAAAACTTTTTAAAATTTAAATAAGAGCAATGCTTTAAATAAACTATCTTTAGATATCAGTGCTTAGAAATAATAATATATTTTTATTTTTCTTCCTTATGTATAATTGTAAATTTTAACCATACGTGTGTGTGTAGGTAGATATAAAATGAATCACTACACTTATCATCTAAAGCTTTTGCTATTGACAACTTTTGGAAAGGTCATCTATTAAAATTTATAAGGTTCCTTCTAAGTGTCATAGCTCAGTTATGTTCTTTACAGCTTCAACCTTATTTCTTTGACACAACTCACTGCAATACATTTAATAATGAGGAACAGAAAGAATAAAATATAACCAAGGAAAAAGTTGATCTCAATCAAAAGTTATGTTTCTAGGCAATTAAGACTACCAAACTTTGCTTTTTTTTCACTGAATATTGTATTAGGGTTTTAAATGTCTGTTTTTCATAACAAATAAGCAAATAAACAGAGTGGTTCAAATATCTTCTCTGCACTTCATTTTGCTTGGATGTGGTGAATGCATAATTCCTTAGGAGGCAAGACAATGGCAGTTTTGAGGAAGAGTAAGTAGTTAGGGATGGGCTTGAATACTTGTGAGCAGTGCAAGAAATATAAGACAAGAAAGGCTAGTTGAGAAGAGGCTTTTTTTTCAAGTGAAGAAGTTTATTTAGTGTTTTCATTCTGACTATGAAGATACATAAAATATATTTGATCTGGGAAATGACATGATGGTTTTATTTTAATAAATTCTGCCAACTGCATGGAAGGGTACGGGATACTGGCAAAAGGGATTACTAAGGTGACTGCTGCATGATTTCAGAGATTTTAAGTTAAATGGAAGATACAAAATGACACTCAGCCTTAAATATTTAAAAAGGAAAAAGTCATCAAAAGGTTTACATTTGTGATTTTTTTTTGCTGGAAACATAGTAGGAAGTTCAGAACTAGATTTAGTCCTAGACCTGTGACATATTAGCTGCATTATTTTATCACATTACAAGCTAGGAATCTTAATTTTCTTATATGTAAAATGGGTTGTGAATATCTGATGCCTTAAGTAGTTATTATATGAATGAAGTCTACAAGTGTATAATTAACACAGATTTTTGGCACTGACAATACAATTCCAATCTGATTCAATTGGCTTCAGTGAAATGGAAACACAAACTTCCCGGGTGATCTGGAACCTGGGAGAGACTAGGGCGTTCTTTGAATAGTAACAACAGTAGTTGGTCAAGAAAGGACCTTTTTATAAAAGACTCAGGGCCCAAATATTAATCATTGTAACTGTGGATCTAGAGTTAAAATTAACAGAATGCATTATTATTAATTCCAGCAAGAAAAAGAAAGAAAGTAATGTGGGCAAGAGCATTGGTATATCATGGCTCTGTTTTAGACTCACAATATTATTTTGGAGTTAGCTCCTTCCCAGAATTTCGCAACATCAAATCATGAAATTTAAGAAATGTGGCATACTATACTACTGTGTCAAGTTAAAATAACATTTTTAAAAACATTTATGTTCAGGGTGCATGTGCAGGATATGCAGGTTTGTTACATAAGTAGTTGTGTGTCGTGTGGGTTTGTTATACTAAAATGACTTTTAAATTACCTCACTTTTGTGGATTCCCTAGTGGTTTCATTAATTTTTTGTTTGCCCTTTCAACTTTATATTGCCCCTACCTCCCCGTAATTGCTGTACCAACTGCACAGGACTGTAAGTGTGATAAAGACAAGATCTATGTCTCACTCCTGTCTTTTTCAGATAAATACTGCTTTGCACACTGTCTTGCTTAGAGAACATGTGGAACCATTGAGAGTTAACCAGAGAAATGAAGGATAAATACATATTTTTAAATCTGTTTTTGACACTAAGTGGGACACGTGTATTCCTAACTACATCCAAATTTTCTTAATTCTAAGAAGTGTTTACCTTCAGTGCTCTCCATTTAATAATGGCTTTTCAAAAAAAAAAAAAAAAAGTACTACATTTAAGTTCACATTTGAGGTCACAAATGTCAATGTACCGCAGTAAGTATCTTTGGGGAATTATTATACTTTACTTTCTCATTCTTTTGTTTTTATCTCAAGGAAGTATAGATTTTTATTACATTAATGGATGAAAATGTTGAAGTCCTCTCTATGTATAAATTCTGAGAATGTGGGGCAGAGAATCTTACAGAATCAGTTTAAGAGAAAAGCCCTAACCAAAAATGCTATAAACAGTGAAAAACTTTATCCATAAAGTTATTAAGAATCTGAGTAAAAGATAAGAGTATGATTGAGTATTGAGGATCATTTTTGGTAGACTTTACTTTCTCAGTTCAGATCCAAGAAACCCAGAAAATGACTTGCTTTCTGAGAATATAGGTATCAAGAAATCAGATTGGAAAAATGGCCAACTACAAAAAGTGACACACTGCTCCTCCTTCTGCCACTAAATATTGGTAATAATTTGGAAAGGCTTGATACTGATGCTTATTAACAACTCAGGCATACAGTAGATGCCAATAACCCATATTCATATTTTACTTTGGATTGAAAAATGTCCAGAAGCTGATAGATATCTGGTCTATGTGACTACTAAGTGCAACTAAGATGATGATTGATGTGCTTTTCATCAGTGATATGAGGACTACAAGTTGGCAGATTTAAGCATTTCACCATCAGAATGAGTGCTAGAAACAGAAAAGAAATTATTTTTTAGTTCCATGTCAAAAATATAGTGTCTTTACTTACTCTATTATCTGTTTATCTGCACACAAAAAGTCATAGTACTCTTTAATAAGTTCCGAAAGTATGGCTCAAAGATGACCAAGGAGGCACAGGAACAGCCTTAGTAGAACAAAGACTATTCCATCAGAAACAAAGGTTAGAACATAATGACTTGTAAATATATATTAATAGCACCAATATTATTTACAGAATAGGTACTATAAAGGCTTCTGATTAAATAAAATACAAATTATAGCTAAATAAATGTATCAGTCATAAAACCATATAATAGCATACATTAAACACCACCTTTGAAGCACGAAAGATATTTCTTGGAATCAGAGTAATTCTTTGCAATTTAATAATGCTCTACGGATACAAAATAATTTTATGTAATCTTATTTTATTTGATCCTCCCTTTGATTCTTTGAAACAGATTATATCATTGACAATATTATTTTGAAAATAATAAAACTGAATATCAGAGTGTTACTGAATTTGCCCTGAGTGTATGACTCTCAAAAGAGATGCATTGCTTTCAATCCCAGTGTCTTCCAACTGAAACAACCTGCCTATTAACAACATGTTCAGATGGAATTGGAATTAAAATGGGCTGAGAAATTACTGTAGCTTGAAAAAAAAAAATGAAGCTCATGGAAATTATGCAATTTGTCTATATTTGTAAATCAAGTTACTGTCAGACTTCAGATTATAACTTAACTTACAAAATTTGTACTTCCAGAGCAACACTAGGGAAATAAACTAAAAACAAAATGTTGCTTTATAAGTTAATACTAAACTTAGAATTCATTTACATATGAATGACTGAAGCAGCAAGTTTAAAAAGGAATATAAACAGTATTCTAGTATCACCTTAATGTTTTAAAAGTTGATCTCTAAAAATAAAAAAAGTTCCATATAAAATGTATATTTTGTACCTGTTAGAAAGTACTTGGCTGGATAGATTAGTGTGTGACATCTATTATAACAAACAATTGCGATCAGGCTAGACAAAAAGTATCAGTTGGCTACAAAATTTTGCTGCAAAATTAAATTACTCATGTATGTTAAAAATTTTCAAAATAAATAATGAAATCCCACTTTGTTAAGAAGTCTTACCATTTACTTATAAGCTCATATAAGAGAGATACAGAGAAACAAGAAAACAAACAAGAATTTGCTTACAAAGTCTCTGGTGAGCCTTCTTGTTAGCAGCAATACCTATCATGTACAAGGTCATGAAGGTGTTTACGTTAGGTTAAATGCACTAATTAATACTTTCTTTTTAATCTACCTACAGGGAAATAGAAGTAGAAAGTGTTAGCAAGCTAGAGATTTATAAGACTGTGTTTAACAACAAGAGTTCTGCTGCATCCCCCTTACCCCCACCCCTCAATGTTCAACTTCTAGTGATCTTCCCATTGTTTCCATGTGGTTTACTAGAAATGGAACATTTTGGAATGTCTGTTGAAGGGGTAGTATTTGCATCCAAGTCCTAATGTTTATGCCCCGCAGTGTAGTATGGAGATGCCTTCATTAAGAAAACATTTATGTTTTCTTTATCTCTTACTTGCTCTTTTCTTAGGGATGGATGTTGGAGTGAGAAGGAAAATTGCCTGACTCATGATTTTGGAAGGAGAAACTAGGCATGGTCCCTTGCTCTTTCTCTTTCCCTTAAGACTTTGCTGACCATTGAGAGCATAAAGTCTAATGTAAACTCCTTTCTTATACAGATAAAGCCATATTTTCCATCCTAACTTTGTTAATAATAAAGGTAATATTTTTATCCTCACAACTTTATTATACGTCATTATGTTTTCAACTGCATGGACACTCAGATAGAAAAAATGGGATGTTATTTATTTAGCTCTTTGAACACTCAAAATGTGTTGCCTTGATCTGTGTACCTCAAGAAATAGGCAAAGAAAGTAAAATTTATAGAATAAAATACAAATGGAGTGGTTAAGGTTTTTCATGTGGCTACAGCCTTGAACTTGAGTATGTTATTGGGAAGCTGTGATGTTGGTGGCTTATAAAGGCTTAAATTGGAGCATATGACTGGGTTTGCCTTGTGTTTTCAGGTTACAAATTCTGAACAACTGGCATCCAATCAACAGAATGTATACTGATAAATCTAAAGCCAAGAATTTAGATTCTAGATACCCACATACCACTGAATCACTCTTATGTCTAGGTAACAGCAAATACTGGGTTCTAGAAACAATTTGTTTTAGAATATGTGCATTATAGGCCTAAAATGGAGTGTTTATTAAATGTTGTGGGTATTCAGTACAGTGCTGAAATTATTTTGCTTGCCCTATTAAATATTTTCTACCTTATAAAAAATGAGGCAAATAAAAAACTTTGAATGCATAAAACATCTTATGTCTTAAACAAACTAAGAAACTACACTTATTCTAACCAGAGGCACTTCACATGGCAATTGCTTGAAGAATGCCAACTCTACCCAGGAATTAAGCATCCTTCTCCCCAATACTGGGAAATAAGAAATTGGAAGGAATAAATTTTTAACTATTTTTGTTGAAACACTGGTTTTAGATTTTAAGACCAATAAAATATTTTGTATTTTATTTTAACTTTATTTCTCTGTGGGAATTTGATAATAGGATAAAATTATATTAGTTTAGATTCTGTGCCATTTCCTTTTTATTTTTAGAGTTCCAATGACTTTACTCAACAATAAAGCTGTGTATAATTTAAGATGAAGAATAAAATAAAAAATTAATTTCAACCTCGCAAACAAATTAACTTAAGCATTAATTAATACACTACTCTCATTCTTTTGAGAGACTTCTGGTATTAAAATATCTACTAGTACCCAGTGATCTCAGGAATATGAAAGAAGTCAGGGTTGTTACTGTAAATTGGTTTTATGAAAGTGAAATTAGGCCCATCTTGATGGAATATTGACCTTCACAAAAGGAAGAATCATAGTTCAAATGACCACAAATTCAACATTTATTCTGAATGTGTTAAATAATTCCACTTAACTAATGACATAAACCAATGTTTCAATATTATCTTTATTAGTAATAAAGGTAATACTGATACAAATCTGACATACTCTTGTCTTTATTCCTCAGTTTGTTGGAAACAGTCTCTGGTAAGTAAGGCAGTGGAAAGAAGTACTCAATGCCTAACATTTGCTTTGTTGTTACTTTTGTTGAACTAATTACTTTATTTTCTAAAATACATTAAAATTTTCAAAAATTAGCAAAAATGACACATCTAATTCCCAGATACCATTTACTCATTTCATTGACTTTTAACATTTTCTCACATTAGCTTTATTGTCTACTTAGTCTGAATCTCTCTTTTCTCTATCTCCCTCTGTCATTCTGTGTGCAGGAATCTCCATTGTAAAATAGATGAGAAGCATGGGCCTCCTTCGGTTTCTCTATTATAAAGTTGATATTTTCCATTTGTGAATTAAAACAATGGTAATAGGAAACCTGTAAATATCCTGTGTTTTGTTAAAGTAAAAATTCCAAAATTCCAACAAAGTTAGACAGGTTAAGAAAGACTTTATTTAAGTCTATTTTAATAGGTAAGAGAGGCCAGAACTCACATCTTTGCCAACAAATGAACAAACAAACAAGCAATGACTGTAGATACGATAAAAGCTGAAGTAGGAAGGATCTTAAGCCATCTGCATTTTCTAATTGATCTTACCCAAATAAAATGTAAACTTTCTTGTATTTTTCTTAATGACAGAGGTAGTTTTACAATTTAAAGTGCCTACTGAAGTTAGGTTCCTACATTTCCATGGAAATTGAGAGAAGGGGTGCTATCTTCCTTGATTATAACATTTCAAAAAGATGGCTCCCAGGTTATTAAGAAAAAGACCCTGAGACTGGGGGATTTATAAAGAAAAGAGGTTTAAATGACTTACAGTCCCAAAGGACTGGGAGGCGTCAGGAAACTCACAATCAAGGCAGAAGGTAAAGCAAACATGTCCTTCTTCACATAGCAGCAGGAGAGAGAAGTGTCAAGCAAATGGGGAAATGCCCCTTATAAAAACCATCAGATCTCAAGAGAACTCACTTATTACCATGAGAAAAGCATTAGCGTGTTCCCCATGATTCAATTACCTCCCACTGGGTCCCTCCCATGACATATGATGATTACAAGAACTACAATTCATGATGAGATTTTGGGTGGGACACAGCCAAACCATATCATTCCGCCCTTGGCCCCTCCCAAGTCTCATGTCCTCACATTCCAAAACACATCCATGACTTTTCAACAGTCCCTGAAAGACTTAATTCATTGCAGCCTTAACTCAAAAATCCAAGTCCAAAGTCTCACCTGAGACAAGGCAAGTCCCTTCCACCTAAGAGCCTCTAAAATGAAAAGCAAGTTAGTTATTTCCTAGATACAATGGAGGTACAGATATTAGGTAAATACACCTATACTAATTGGTAGAAATTGTCCAAAATGAAGGGGCTGCAGTCCCCATGCAACTCTAAAATTCAATAGGGCAGTCATTAAGCCTTAAAGATTCAAAATGATCTCTTTTGATTCCATGTCTCACTTCCAGGTCACAATGATGCAAGGGTGGGTTCCCAGGTTCTTGGGCAGCTCCACCCCTGAGACTTTGTGGGATACAGCCACCCTCCTGGCTGCTTTCCCAGGCTGGTGTTGAGTGTCTACAGCTTTTCCAGTTGCATGGTGCAAGCTGTCAGTGTATCTACCATTCTGGGGTCTGGAGGATGCTGTCCTACTTCTCACAGCTCCACTAGCAGTGCCCAGTGGGGACTCTGTCTGGGGGCTTCAACCCAACATTTCCCTTCTGCACTGCCCTTGCAGAGGTTCTCTATGAAGGCTCTGCCCATGCAGCAGACTTCTGCCAGGACATCCAAGCATTTCCTCACATCCTCTCAAATACAGGTAAAGGTTCCAAAACCTCAATTCTTGCCTCCTGTGCAACCACAGGCCCAACACCATGTGGAAGCTGCCAGGGATTGGGTTTTCACCCTCTGTAGCAATGGCCTGAACTATATTTTGGCCTCTTTTAGCCACACCTAGAGCAGGTTGGATGCAAGACACCAAGTCCAGTTGCACACAGCAGCGGGGCTTGGACCCAGCCCAGGAAACCATTTTTCCCTCCTGAGCCTCTGGGCCTTCAATGGGAGGGGCTGCTGTGAAGAACTCTGACATGCCCTGGAAACATTTTTCCCATTGTCTGGGTGATGAGCGTTTGGCTCCTCATTACGTATGCAAATTTCTGTAGCAGGCTTGAATTTCTCCCCAGAAAAGGGGTCTTTCCTTTCTACCACATGACCAGCCTGCAAATTTTCCAAACTTTTATACTCTGCTTCCTCTTGAATGCTTTGCTGCTTAGAAATTTCTTCAACTACATAACCCAAATCATCTCTCTCAAATCCAAAATTCCACAGATCTCTAAGGCAGGGACAAAATGCCACCAGTCTCTTTGCTAAAGCATAGCAAGACTGACCTTTACTCCGGTTCCCAGCAAGTTCCTCAGCTCCATCTGAGACCACCTCAGTCTGGAATTCATTTTCTATCATTATCAGCATTTTGGTCAAAGCCATTCAACAAATCTCTAGGAAATTCCAAACTTTACCACATACCTGTCTTCTGAGCCCTCCACGTCTCTAGGACATTTCAAACTTTTTCACATTTTCCTGTCTTCTGAGCTTTCCGAGTCTCTAGGAAGTTCCAAACTTTCCTACATTTTCCTGTGTTCTTCTGAGCCCACCAAACTGTTCCAACCTTTGCCTGTTACTCAGTTCCAAAGTTGCTTCCACACTTTTGAGTATCTTTACAGCACAGCCCTCCTATGCTGGTATCAATTTACTGTATTAGTCTGTTCTCATGCAGCTGTGAAGAAATACCTGAGACTGGGTACTTAAAAAAAAAAAAGGTTTAATTGACTCACAGTTTTGCAGGACTATGGGGGCCTCAGGAAACTCACAATTATGGCAGAAGGGAAAGTGAACCTATCCTTCTCATGACTGCAGGAGATAGAATTGCCTGGCAAAGGGAGAAACACCCCTTATAAAACAATCAGATCTTGTGAGAATTTGCTCACTATCACAAGAACAACATGAGGGTAACTACCCCTGTGATTCATTTACCTCCCACCGGGTCCCTCAGGACATGTGGGGATTATGGGAACTACAATTCAAGATGAGATTTTGGGTGGGGATACAACCATACCACATCAGATATCTTGGTGGGTCTCATCAAATTTATTGTAAATTTTTAACCATTGATTATTTTTGCTGGAATTCTTCTTAATGTGATGTGAAATAGTAATATTATTACTATATTTAGTATTTTTGCTGGTTTATTTTAATGTCAGGTGAATAATAAATCTGTATTTTAGACTGTGTCTTTTATTAAAGTAACAAGAACATTTTGTCATTCAGGGTCTCTTATTCTATCATTTCTTCTGTATTTGTTAGTTGGCAGTCTACTCTAAAGAAGAGTCTCCACTTATATCATTTTCTATCTATCCATTTATCATTAGTATTAACAGATTATTATTTTATTCAACTATTTACAACCCAAGAATACACCTTTTTTATTGTGTTATTCCCAAATTCTCAGTGTTGGTTACTAGGAACCCTTTAAAGATGGATTTTATGTCTTTTCAGGCCACCACTAATTTTTAAGCTCTTGTTTTCTTGCTTAAAAAGATATTTCAGACTCATTTTGTAATGTTTCTCCTTCAAACATTTGTTGGAGCATACTATTTATCCAAGGAATGATATTTAGAAATATTGATATGTGCATGAAGTGTGCTCATTGCTGCTGGGATATCATTGCTTCTAGGCCATTTCATCAGACACAGCTAAAGCAGATTGATGCTTGCCTCCTCTGACTTTCCTCATTCCATATTTGTACCTCTTTTTATCACAGGGAGAAGTCTGTTGCCCAAAACATCACTATATCTACTAATTTGTTCATTCCAACAATAGGCATAAAATCATTAATCATTTTGGAATTACTATACCTACACTATACAACAAACAATACTATTAAAAAACTATGATTTTTTGTTTGTTTGTTTCTTGTGTGATTGTATATAGTTTATTGTGTTAAAAGTAACCGGGGTTAGTTCTTGTTTGTTTCTCCTTCAGGATGATTATGTAATTCATTTGAAATTAATTTGCATTCATTTGTTTCTGTTTATATTCAGATTTAAGGTTTGTTTTTTCCTGCATATGTTGATTTATTTATTTTAAATAAGCAGGACAGTAACATGCTTTTGGAAGTCAAAACTTTAAGAAACAATACTCAGGGAAGTGTTATTTTCTTTCTCTCTTCCACTCCATTCTCCTCCACCACAGAGTAGATCTGTTTTATTGATTTCCATTGTATTCCCCCTACATATCTTTTGCAATTACGCTCAGCTACATAAAGAAATAAACATTTATTTGTTTTCCTTGCTTCTTTACAAAACAGAAGCGTACTATTGATACTGTTACACTTGTTACGTTTTTTCTTATTTCAACACATGATAGAAAACCTTCTATAACAGCTCATACCGATTTTCCTTATTCTTTCTTACATGTTAGTGTTTCCTACAGCTAATAAAATAATCTTCTGTGTTAGTTAACGTAGGTAAATTTTTTTTGGAATCAAAAATACCATCAATAGGTTTACTTGTGTGCTATACTTTATCAATATCGCAGCAGTATGTTTTGATGGGAGATAAAGAAAACTAAACAACACAGAGTTGTTACTTTCTTTAATATTATGAAAAATATTTACATAAGAAAGGCTATTTTTCTGCTTCTCTGATAAATAAAACTGGGCATGAAGTGCTCTAGTAGAGACTCTGGTGTTGCAAAAGTCCCTGTTTCTCCCGTTTCTTCCTTTTCACCCAATAACACCCTGTCTGATCACCAAATTGTCTGTGAGCCTGAATTTTCATGGCCATGGGAAAAAGAACTCTGTCTTTAGCTGTACTAAAAACAAAAGTCCTGCAACAATGATATCCTGGATAATAAGTATGCATCTGTGTGTGTGTGTTTGTATGTATGCATGAATACATATAGACATGTAAGTCTGGATACTTGTTAATAAATCTACCTGTGAAATTACACATTATTTTAGATTTCTGAAGTGTTTTATTCATTTAATCAACTAGCTGGTAAATGGTTAATAAGTAAATATATTTTACACCACACTCCTGGGCTCTTACATGTTTCTAATTTGGTGTGTATAACTCACTATCACTTAGTTTTATTGTCTATATCAGTCCTTTAAGAAGAAAAACTCAGTCAAAACTATTTAGTATTGTTTAATATTGATTATGGTTTTTCTTACTTTTACCTTCATAACATAACATGGTAATTCGAGATGTAAATTATTATAATTACTATAGTAAATATCTAGAACTGTGTCCATGACATTTATTTATCTCTCATGTGGTTAATATTTAGTTTCCATCACTGGTCATGGAAGCAAGTCAAGGAACAATGTTGATGCCAAGCTTGTCAAATTACATGTAGGACTTTTATAAACCCCTCAGAAGTTATGTTAACAATATTATACTCTAAAATCATTGCCCAAAGTAGGGAAGTTAGGGTTTAGTAATTTTTTTCTTAAAATATAAACTCAGAGTGTTCACAGAGAACAATGACAAAGTAAAAGTCATTGCACTGAAAAATATTTTAATGCCTGAGATATTCTCTATAACAGTAATGTCTTACTGTGCTTATATTGTACCATTTTCTATGTTAAATACTCTATTTAACCCTTACAGCTATCTAGTGGGTTTGTATGGGACAGTCTGATTTCTGATTTCTGCATATTGTCACAATGTAGTTATTAAGATATATATATTTTATATATATACACATACACACACATTAAATTCAAAGAGCAAATACCATTGGACTTTACAAATATATGTATATATGTGTGTGTATATATATGTGTGTGTGTATATATATATGCGTGTGTGTGTGTGTGTATATATATATATACATTTGTAAAGCCCAGTGGTATTTGCTCTTCTAATTTAATGGAGAAATGTTCAAGGTAGTCTTCAAAACTATGGAAATACCCGCAGAATGTGTTCAGTGAAAGAAATCAAACTCACCGAAAAATAATAATGAAGCTCTGTTAATGTGGTGTAAATTATATGGAAAAATGGAAAATGATCCAGGGACAAAACCATCAAATAGACCTTTATGAAGCAAGTCATATGACAGAATCACCAATCATCTGGATATTTATTCAAGTTTACATTAATTCAGTGGTAGATAATGAAAAGAAAGAACATTTGAACTTGCTGGTGCCTTGGATAAAATAATAAAAGCTGAACTGAAAGGTTCATAAATCAATGACATGACATCAATGACTTGCTGTATATTCTTAATATATGAGAAAAAAGATGTAATAAAAATAAAAGGAATTTTATCCACATGTGTTTTATATTATAGCAATAAAAGTGAAACTTATAGGATAACAAATTTTTATAAAACTTGGAGATTTAGAACAAAAAATACTATTACCAATATTAAATATCATTATATGGCATTTTTCTACTTTATGTTCGCAATTATTCTTTAAAAATGTGGTGAAATATGTGAGTCCATTTTCTGCTGCTATGACAGAATACCACACAATGGGTAATTTTTAAAGAATAAAATTTTATCTTACTCATAGTTCTGAAGGCTAGAAAGTCCAAGAATGTGACACAAGTATCTAGGGAACGTTGTCCCATGGAGGAAGGCATCACATGGTAAGAAAGCATGCAGAAGAAACAGAAGAAAAGGATAAAACTAACAGGTGCTCATTACTGTGATAACAGCAATAACCCACTGATAAGGACAGAGTCTTTATGGCCTAATCACCTGTTTAAGGTTTTACCTTACAACTGTTTCACTGGGGATTTAGTTTTCAACATACAAACACTTTTCATTGCAAATATTTATTTATTTAAATTGTTTTATTTTTATTTCAATCGTTTTTGAGGTATAGGTGGTCCTTGATTACACAGATAAGTTCTTCAGTGGTCATTTCTGGGATTTTGGTGTATCCATCTCCAAAGCAGTGTACCCTGTATCCATTATGTAGTCTTTTATCCCTCACCCCTGCTTCTAGCCTTCCCCTTCAAGTTCCAAAGTCCATTATATCTTTCCATTCTTATCCCTATGCATCCTCATAACTTAGCTCCCATTTATAAGAAAGGGCATACCATATTTGGTTTTCCATTCCTGAGTTATTACACTTAGAACAATGGCCTCTAGCTCCATCCAAGTGCTGCAAAATACATTATTTTTTCCTTTTTTTTACGGCTGAGTAGTATTTCATGCTGTATATATATGACATTTCTTTATCCACTTGTTGGTTGATGTGCACTTAGGTTAGTTCCATATCTTTGCAATTGTAAATTGTGCTGCTATTAACATGTGTGTGCATGTGTCTTTTTTACATAAGGACTTCTTTTCCTTTGGGTAGATACTCAGTAGTGGGATTGCTGGATTGAATGGTAGTTTTACTTTTAGTTCTTTAAGGAATCTCCATACTGTTTTCCACAGTGGTTGTACTAGTTTGCATTTCCACCAGCAGTGTAAAAATGTTCCCTTTTCACCACATCCATGCCAATATCTATGGGTTTTTGACTTTTTAGTTATGGCTATTCTTGCAGGAATAAGGTGGTGTCTCATTGTGGTTTTAATTTGCATTTGCCTGATAATTAGTAATTCAACACATAAACTTTTGAAAGACAGTTTCCAACCACAGCATTTTTCTCTTGGCTCTCAAAAGTTATGTCTTTCTCAAAAGGCAAAATTCATTTATTCCATCAGAGTATCCCCCAAAGTCTTAAATTTGTTACAGTATCAGCTCAAAAGTTGTAAGTCCAGAGTCTCATCTAAATCAGATAAAGATGAGATTCAAAGCGCAATTCATCCCGAGTGAAATTCTTCCTAACTCTCAGTCTGTGAAATCAAACCAAGTTACCCACTTCTAAAATACAATGGTGGGACAGGCATAGGATAGACACTTTCATTCCAAAAGAGAGAAGTAGGCAAGAAGAAAGGAGAAACAAGTCCCACGTAAGTACAAAACCCAACAGGGCAAACAATATTAAATCTTAAGGTTGAAGAAAAAACTCTTTGACTCTGTGTCCTGGTTCATGTATATACTGCGGCTGGGTTTGAGGCCCCAAGGCATTGGGCCGTCCCATTTCTGTGACTTTGTTAGGCTCAATCCATACAGCTCTTCCAGACTGTCATTGCACATGGGTAGCTCTACAGTTCTTGGGTCTTCATGGCTGTCCACACCCATAGCTGCAATAGTGATTATCTTAATGGGGACCATGTGGTGGTACCATCCCTGTGGCAGGTTTCTGTCTGGGCTTCCAGGCATCCTGTGACATCATTTAAAATCTAAGTGGAGGAAGTCATGCCTCCATAGCTCTTCCATTCTATGTATCCACAGACTTGACACTACATCGACACTGATGAGGCTTATGGCTTATATTTTTAAGAGAAAAGGGTGGAGTCACAGGTAGGCATGCCTGAGTCACACCTGGGATGGCCAAGAAGCACTTTGATGAAAAGTAGGGATCAAAAACCCAAGGTGACTTTGGGAAGAGAGCCTGTAAAGGCCACCCCCAGCCTATCCCTAAAAGTTATTCTGCCCTCCTAGGGTTCTGGGCCTGTGATGTCAGGGGAAGCATGAAAGATCTCTAAAGTACCTACAGGTTCTTTCTTCCACTGTCTGCTAGAAGAAATATTTCAAATGTCTACTCCAGGTACTACTGTGCCTGGTTTCCTTCTCTCCACACTAATCTCTTTAGCAAATGGCTGATTGGACACACTCTTTACATGGACTGGCAGTGAATTTTCCAATTCTTTCCATTCTGCTGCTCTTTTAATTATAAATTCTGTCTTTAAGTTATTTATTTCCTCTATAATCTCCTTGTATGCAGTTAAATGTAGTACCACAGTAGCTTGAAGGCTGTGCTACTTATATATTTCTTCCACTAAATATCCTAAGTTGTTGCTCTTAAATTCTGCATCCCATGAAGTCTTAGAACATGAACACATTTTAGCCAAAGTCACTGCTACTTTATAACAATGACGGTCTTTACTCCAGTTTCCAATACTCAGCTTTTTATTTTCATCTGAAACCGCATTGGAATGGCCTTTACTATCCATATTTCTACTAATCTTCTGGTCAAAACCACTTAATTAATCTCCAAGAAGATTCAGATTGTCCCTATAGCCTCTTGTCCTGAGCCCTCACCCGAATCATTCTTAATGCTCCATTCATGGCAATACAGGCTTTTTGGAGCCTACTCATTCAAGTTATTTTAGCCTCTACCCATTACTCAGTTCCAAAGTTGCTTTCACCTTTTTAGTTATTTGTTACAGCAACAGCCCTACTTCTTAGTACTAATTTTTCTGTCTGAGACCATTTCCTCCTGCTATGAAAGAATACCACAGACTATGAAATTTATAAACAATAGAAGTTGATTTGGTTCACAGTTCTGGAGGCTAGAACGTTCAAAAGTATGGCATCAACATCTCGCAAGAATCATCTCATTAAGGAAGACATGATATGACAAGGAAGTACAAACATGAGACAGAGAGAAAGGAAGGGGGCCAAACTGATCAGAAGTCTAATCTTGCAATACCAAGCCTACACTCACAACAAGAACATTAACCCATTTTTGAGGGCAGAGCTCTCATTATCTAATCACTTCCTCAATGTCTTACCTCTCAACACTGTTGTACTGGGGATTAAGTTTCCAACACATAAACTTATATAAGACACACTCAACCCATAGCATGAAGCAAAAAGTAAGAGTGCTTTCTCTTTCTGTACCATCTTATTACATTCTGCCAATGTCTGGATAAATGCAAGAATAAGTACTTGCAAGTTCTTCCCATGTTATAGCAGCTTTTAAATAAGAAAGAATAATGGCGCCTGAAATTGCAGCACTTTGGTAGGCCAAGAAGAGGTGGATCACTTAAGGTCAGGAGTTCGAGACCAGCCTGGTCAACATGGTGAAACTCCGTCTCTACTAAAAATACAAAAATTATCTAGGCATGATGGCACACGCCTGTAATCTCAGCTACTTGGGAGGCTGAGGCACAAGAAATGCTTGAACCCGGGAAGCAGAGATTGCAGTAAGCTGGGATCATGCCATTGCACTCCAGCCCGGGCAACAGAGTGAGACTCTGTCTCAAAAAACAAACAACAAAAAAAGAAAAGAAAAGAAAAGAAATAATGGCTTACATTACTATGGATATTTGTCAAAGTAAAGAATTTCACAGACTGCCCGAAGGCCTAGACAAAACTTGCCATGGGGGAGGGACCACCACACAGTCCCCACTAGGGTAATGGCTACTAAAGCTATAGAAGTAGACAGCCACCAAATATGCCCACCATGTGACAGAGACCATGGTAAGACTTTTGTTCATATTTTCCCATTTAAACTTTTCGGTGTCTCTATATGACAAAAAATATTATTACCCTCATTTTAATGACAAGAAAACTGACACAAATAAATGGAAGATTAGTGGTAGAGCAGGTATTGAAACCTTTATGATCTAATTCTAGAGATGAGTGAGAATAATTATTTTTTGTTCATTTTTATTTTTCTTTTTTTGACAAGAGCTCCAGTTTTTGTAGAAAAATAATTATGGAGAAAATAAATTTGGATGTTTTTGAGTCACAAAAGGAAAACTTCTAAATTAGTTTAGTAAGCAATGAGAAACTATTTATTGACAAGTAAGTGATGAGAGAAGAGATCTGAGAAGATCTATCAACAAGGGTGTATTAAAGGGATATTTAAATTAGAGAAATGAACAAGAAAGCTATTTTAATAATCTAATATACAACAAGAAATAAGATGTTGATAATATAAAAGTTATAGACACAAATTGAACAAGAAATATGAAAGTAGATTTTAGAAGAATTGGTCACTGATATTGGGCAGACATCCAAGTAGAATATTTTCAAAAAGATAAATGAAAACATTTAACAGAAATAATGTAAGAGAAGTGAGTAATATTTGTAATTGACTCTACCTACAAAAGTACCCTTTTGTGAGGTCATGGAAAGGGATAAAACAAATAAATCATTTTTGAGTAAAATTATTATTTATAGGCAATATAAAGAAGAAACTAGTTACTGAAGATACAGAGAATAAATATTATTCAAGAGAAAAACGGAAAAACATGAAATTTATGGATGAGAAATATATGAGTTTAAGAAGAAGGAGGTATAGTTGAAATTATGAAAGAGCTCAAGAAGATGAGATCATCTGACTTCAATGCCTGCATGAGTTATTCAGAGGCTTCTAGTAGAGACGTGTTTATAAATTATATATAGTATATTGATTTATAACTCTCTACTACATATATAGTGTATAGTATAATAAATCAAGGAAATATAAATGTGTATATTATTTTTTCTGATTTGAAGTGCATTGGAATTTACTTTTTTTTTTTTTTTTTTTTCTCTCTGAGACAGAGTCTTGCTCTGTCGCCCAGGCTAGAGTGCAGTGGCGCGATCTCGGCTCACTGCAACCTTCGCCTCCCCAGTTCAAGCAATTCTCCTGCCTCAGCCTCCCAAGTATCTGGGATTACAGGTGCACACCATCATGCTTAGCTAATTTTTCCTTTTTTTAGTGGACACAGTGTTTCACCATGTTGGCCAGGCTGGTCTCAAACTCCTGATCCTGTGATCCACCTGCCTTGGCCTCCCAAAGTGCTGGGATTACAGGCGTGAGCCACTGCACCTGGCCTATTTATTTTTTTTAATTAAAGCATTAAAAGAAATTTACTTTTACATTTTAACGTGGAAATGATTCACAGCTTAGATTAATATTGTTGGGGCCTAGAGCAGGGATTCACAAATGTAATACCAGCATTTTGGGAGGCCAAGTTGGGAGGATCACTTAAGCCCAGGAATTCAAGACCAGCTGGGCAACATAGTGAGACCCTGTCTCTCAAAATAAATAAATAAATAAATAATTAGCCAGGCATGGTAGTTCACATCTGTAGTCCCAGCTGAAGCAGGAGGATTGCTTGATCTTGGGAGGTTGAGGATGCTGTGAGCTGTAATCACGCCACCACACTTCAGCCTGGGTAACAGAGTAAGATCTTGCCAACAACAACAACAACAACAAAACTCTACACCTATATATTTGAAATCTAAAGTCAAAAATCTGAAATAGATGTGTTTAGTTTGGAAAGGAATAAAATGAATACGTCTCTTTTTAAATTTAAGGAGAAGGAAAGCAAAAACAGGGGAGTGAAAATTTAAAGAAATTATTTTGACATGAGAAAAAGGAAGTTGAAGAAAATAATATTGAGAGCTTAGATCTTTGGGAAATTGGAGGTGAGAGCACCTACAGAGCAAATGTGAGGTTTTTGAGAAAGATGTAAGAGATAGCTCTGAATAAATCAGTGTAAAATTAATAAAATAATTGCAGAGAATCAAGGAATTGAGATAATTTTATTATTCTCCTCTAGGTTGCTAAGTAGCTGGAATAAAACAAAGATGAAATGGGAAGTGGATATTACTAAAGACTTGGAATTAACCACAAAAGAAGACAGAAATTCTGTTTTTTTGTGATATATTCTAGACTGTTTATGAGTTTACTGATTGTGAGTCCAAATTTGTCATGGAGGCAAGTGAAAGTAAAAACAAGAAATAATAAATCGAGTAAATGTCTTGTGTTTGAACTTTTAGAGATATGAGGATGAAAATGTAATTAGGTAACACAAAAGAAAAGAAAGTTTAAAAGACAAGGAAAGACGGGACAACAAAAAAGAAACTTGACTTTGTGTTAGGAAGGTAAACAAAATGGGTTAAATAGTAATGTAGACTTCACAAGAGTAATTATTCAAAGTATAATGATTAGGGAAGACAAAGGC
>NW_012100099.1:433610-434684 GCF_000951045.1 Mandrillus leucophaeus | reverse complement strand
ATTTAAATAAATTTAATTTATTTGAATAATTTAAATAAGAATTTAATTAATTGAAATATTTTAATTAATCATTTAGCTAAACAATATTTAAATTTGAATACTATTTAGCTAAATAATTAATTAAAAAATAAATGTTAGTAAAAGAACTTGTTATTATATTACATGGTATGATTTTTCATGTTGGCCAATCAATAAAAATTGTGTTGGTAAGAAGATATGGAATTAAGAAAAAGACAACAAAAAGTATATTTTTAGATAGTTGTAATAACATAAAATAATCTAAAATGCATCATCTCAAATTAAGCAATCTGAGAGCTGATGATTACATTAAAATATTAAATATAATTGCTTGGAGTTTCATGTTAATTTTCTAGATTGCAATGATTTTGTAATGAAAATAACTAATTATTAGGCAATTAATATAAGTGCAAAATGCTGTTAAATTCTAAACATAACAGATGCTAAAATAAACAGTGAAATTTACTTTATTATTCCTTATTTTCATTTGGGTAGTTATTTATACCCAGTAGTCATTCAGGAGCAGATTGTTCAGTTTCAATGTAATTGTGCAATTTTGAGTGAATTTCTTGATCCTGGGTTCTAATTTGATTGCACTGTGGTCTGAGAGACTGTTTGTTATGATTTCTGTTTTTTGCATTTGCTCAGGAGTGTTTTGCTTCCAATTATGTGGTCAATTTTAGAATAAGTGTGATGTGGTGCTGAGAAGAATGTATATTCTGTTGATTTGGGGTGGAGAGTTCTGTAGATGTCTATTACATCCTCTTGGGGCAGGGCTGAGTTCAAGCCCTGAATATCCTTGTCATTTTTCTGTCTTGTTGATCTGTCTAATATTGACAGTGGGGTGTTAAACTCTCCCACTATTATTGTATGGGAGTCTAAGACTCTTTATTGGTCTCTAAGAACTTGCTTTATGAATCTGGGTGCTCCTGTATTGGGTGCATATATACTTAGGATAGTTAGCTCTTCTTGTTGTGTTGATCTCTTTACCATTATGTAATCCCCTTTTTTGGCTCTTTTGATCTTTGTTGGTTTAAAGTCTGTTTTATCAGAGAC
>NW_012100099.1:429622-432564 GCF_000951045.1 Mandrillus leucophaeus | reverse complement strand
GTTTTAGAGGATTATGATTTCTAAAAAATAAAAAGGAAGGCCTTACAAAAAAACCAAAACCATTTTTAAAAGAATGATAAAATGGTGAAAACTCTTCCTGATAATATTTAGTATATAGCCACAATAGCCAAGGAAGTCTGGTACTGGCAGGGGATAAATGCAAAAGAAAACAGAACCCAGAAAATAAATCCAAACAAATATAGCTAATTAATTTTTAAAAAAGCAGCAAAGGTGATATCAATGAGGGATAAGCTTTTCAGCAAATGCACTGAAGCATTGGGGATCCATCAGCAAAAAATTGAATTCAGTCCTAAATCTCATACCTCACACAAAAATTAATTCAAAATGGAGCATGAGTTTAAAAGTGCAATATGAAACTGAAATCTGTAAAAAATAACGTAAGAAAAAATATTTGATACCTAGGACTAAGTTCTTAAATTTGACATCAAAAGCACAATTTTAAAGGTAAATATTGGTAAATGGGACCTCATCAGAAAGAACACCTTTTGCTCTGTGAAAGATCCTGTTAAAAGGATGAAGAGACATTTACATTCCAAAATTAAAGACTGAGAGAAAATACTTAGAAATTACATATTGTTATAGGAGACAGAAGGAAATTTTTTAGGTAGACAGAGTAAAGAGAGTCCCTGATAGAAAACTTTACTTTTAACACAGAGCAGCTCAGAATTACCTCCCTTTCTAACCTCATGCAGTTCAAAGAAATCATTTTTCTTCTAACCAAAAGCAGCCTGGAATATCAGGCTGTAAAACACAGATAAACTCAGGCACAGAAGGAGGCAGAGGAGTCTCTTGGGTAATCACCAAACTTCACACTCTTACGATGGGCCCCGGTAAAAACAGTGGGTCTTAATAAGCACATTCCTTTCCCTTTAGGCACACTAAGATAGGGAAGCTAGAAGTGGATGCTGGCAGAGGGGGGCGGGGGGCGAGGAGATGCCTGCAGCAGCTAGAAGATGTCTAAGAACAGACATGGAAACTCTCCCTCCCAGATAAGCAAAACAGCTGCACAGACTAAGAGTCTGCCTACCTGATCAAGGAATCGGGGAGAGCCCATAGAAAAGTCTGCTCTGTACATCTATACAGATAGCACACCTGATCCCAACTAAACCTTCAAGCCTTAGGAAGATAAGACACCCCCTCCTTGCTAGCCAATTTTTAAACACCCTGACAGTTTTACTACAACTTGGCAACCCACTGAGGACCCCTCTCTGTGACAGAGAGCTGTTATTTTCTTTTGCCTATTAAATTCCTGTTCCAGTCTCACCCTGTGTGCATGTTTCTGCAACCTCGATTTCCTTGGCCATGAAACCAAGAACCTTGGTATTTACCCCAGAAAACGAGGATGCTTCAGTATCTGACAAATGCCTTGAATACAGAACACATAATTATTCTCAAAAATATATACTACCCTTAGAATTATTAATATATACCACTTATTCTCAAAACTTAATAAACAAACCAATTAGAAACGTGCTAAAAGAAAACATGCAGAGACCTTTTGCTGGAGAGAATATAGAGGTGGCAAATAAGCACATGATAAGATGTTCAACATCATTTTCCATTACAGAAATGCAAATTAAGTCCACTATGAGATATTACAACTCACCATCAGAATGATTAAAATAAAAAATAATCACATCAATTGTGGGCAATTATGTGGAGAAATTAAATTGCTCATACACTGCTGGTAGAAATGTAAGATGATACAATCACTTTAGCATCTAGTCTAGTTCATAGCATCTTACGCCTTTGAGTAGATAAACGGTTAAACAAACATGTACGTTCATATTATGGAATACTATAAAATAATAATAAGGAATGAATTACTGTTTCCCTGCAACATTTGGATGAACCTAGAGTTTTTAAAAAGCCAATCTCAAAATGATATATTAAATATATTAATATACTGCATGATTTCATTTATGTAACATTTATGAAATAACACAATTACAGAGATAGAGAAGAGATTAATTGTTGTGAGGACTTAGAAGTGGGTAGTGGAGGGGATGGATGTAGTTATAAAACAATAACACAATAGAGGCTTGTGGGGATTATATGTTTATGTTGATTATGGCAACAGTAATGCAAATATAAACATGAGTTAAAACTGCGTGGAGCTACATAAGTACACATGCACACATACACACACAAATAAATGTATATTTAACTGGTGAAATCTGAATAAGCTCTGTTAGACTGAACCAGTATAAATTTCTTCCTATTTTCTTACCTTGTACTACAATTATATAAGCAGATAACATTGTAGGAGAGTGGGAGAGTTTGCATAGAACTCTGTGTTTCTTTGCAACTTAACGTGATTTTTTTTTTTAAATAAAAAGTTAAAAATACAATCTGAGATATGGAAAAAAGATGCTTGGATGTTGTGAAAGTTTTGGAGGTTGGATTTGCTTGTGAAAGAGAAGATGAGAAGATTTTTTTAAACAAGCAGGATAAATTTTGGAAGAGAAAGGAGGGAATTAGGAAATTATTTAATAAAAACCATCACAAATAGTTTTTGAAGAACTGTATTTGGAGCATAGCTATGTTTATTTTTTGTTCCAGCAATAAGATTGAGAATGACAACTTCTACTCTGGAAGATAGTGATTTTAAGGAAATCTAAAGAACAAAAATATCATCATAGATTTATGTGTGTGGAAAGAATAAGAATATACAGAACAGGTAATCTTGAGAGGACCTTGAGATCTGAACATGAAATACCATTACACTTTTATAAGCCAAGTGAGCTTGGACTACTTTATATCAATGTCCTTCAATTCAGCAGTTTTATTATATTGTTACAGTCTCTAAAAATCTAACATGAAAGAATGTCCAGCTTTTCTTATTTTCCTTGCAAGGAAATAATTTAGCTAAATAATATTTAAGTTTAAATAATTTAAATTTATTTTAAATATTTAAATAT
>NW_012100099.1:384762-428462 GCF_000951045.1 Mandrillus leucophaeus | reverse complement strand
ATCTGTGTCTTTGAATTGGGGCATTTAGACTGTTTACATTTAAGGTTAATATTGTTACGCATGAATTTGATCCTGTCATTATGATGCTAGCTGGTTATTTTGCCCAATAGTTGATACAGTTTCTTCATTGTGTTGATGGTCTTTACAATTTGGTATGTTTTTTGCAGTGGCTATTAGTGGTTTCTCCTTTCCATATTTAGTACTTCCTTCAGGAATCATGTCAAGGGTGGCTAAGCCCTGCTTCTTGTATGAGAAGGTTAAACTTGTACTCAAATGTATGTTGAGGCAATTTAGAATGATAAAAATTTACTACCAGATTGAAAAGCTGTTGTAAAGACTGATTTCATTTAAATTCTTCAATCAGGATAAAGGTCAAAGTTATCAATGTAAATAAAAGACCTAAGTAAAGATTAAATTTCAACTCATTCCTGATGTTGAATTGTTAGTAAAAGAAAATTTAATCATATCTAATTATAATTTGAAAAACATCCTAAATCATTAAGAGCAATGTAGAATGTGTAAAATAAATAAATAGGTGAATACGCACATATACAGAAGATATACAAGCATACTTCCAAAAAGACATACATATATTAACATTACATATACTTATAAGACATCCATGTATATAACATTTAAAACTCTTGAATATCCAAATAATTTTTATTTACTTACATTTGCTGATATAGCTTACCTCAGAGAAAACCTTTTCTGTTCCTTATTTTATTTCAGGCAAAGTTTGAAAATCAATTCCAATTTATTTTTGACATGAAATATGTCTCATTCTCTTCAAGTTGAATCTCTTTCATAGTTTATTGGTGATATGAAACCCCCATATAAAATTCAATTTTGCACAACATGCTATCTAAGAGCTAATCCAGGATAAGATTTTCTTAGATGAAAATGAATAGTTCATTCAATCTTATTTTTTGAATCTGAGACATGTTTAACACTTTGTATAGTGGAGTTAATATTTATCTTATTAAACATATGGCAAAAATAATGATAATGTTAACATGCATCAGTTCAGGGATCTAGTCTCTTATAAAATCTGGGTGTCAATAATACCAAATTGCCATTTCACAAACATATCTCAAATTGAAGGCAAGACTAGAGAAGAATTCAAAAAGGCTATAGTAATTCAAGGAGCTTGTGGTTCTTCCCGAGTTCTTAGTTTTTCTTCAATGTAACAAAAAAAAGTTAAAATTTTCTTTAAATAAATATATATTCTGAAACTGTTATTTATAGCAATATTTTTTATTAAAAAAAAAATTCCAAGGATAATGACATGGTTTGGCCGTGTCCTCACCCAAATTACGTCTTGAATTGTAGCTCCCACAGTTCCCATGTGTCATGGGAGAAACCCGGTGGGAGGTGATTGAATTATGGGGGCAAGTCTTTCCTGTGTTGTTCTTGTGATAGTGGATGAGTCTCATGAGATCTGATGGTTTTAAAAATGGGAGTTTCTCTGCACAAGCTCTCTCTTTGCCTGCTGCCATTCACATAAGATGTGACTTAGTCCTCCATGCCTTCTGCCATGATTGTGAGGCCTCCTTAGCAAAGTGAAACTGTGAGTGCATTAAATCTCTTTCTTTTATAAATTACCCAGTCTCAGGTATGTTTTTATCAGCAGCATGAGAAGGACTAATACAGTAAATCGGTACCAGTACAGTGGGACACACTTGAAAAGATACCCAAAAATGTGGGAGCAACTTTGGAACTGGATAACAGGCAGAGGTTAGAACAGTTTGGAGGGCTTGGAAGAAGGCAGTAATATGTGGGAAAGTTTGGAACTTCTTAAACACTTGTTGAATGGCTTTGTCCAAAATGCTGATAGCGACACAGACAATAAAGTCCATGCTGAGGTGGTCTCAGATGGAGATGAGGAACTTTTTGGGAACTGGAGCAAAGGTGACTCTTGTTATGTGTTAGCAAAGAGAATGGTGGCATTTTGCCCTTGCCCTAGATATTTGAGGAACTTTGAAGTTGAGAGGGATGATTTAGGATCTCTACCAGAAGAAATTTCTAAGCAGCAAGATAGAAAGAAAATCCCATTTTCCGAGAAGAAATTCAAGCTGGCTACAGAAATTTACATCAGTAATGAGGAGCCAAATGTTAATTACCAAGACAATGGGGCAAATGTCTCCAGGGCATGTCAGAGACCTTTGAGGCAGCCCCTCCCATCACAGGCCCAGAGATTTAGGAGAAAAAAATGGTTTTGTGGACTGGGCCCAGGGTACCTTTGCTGAGTGCCGTCTAGAGACTTTGTGTCCTGCATCCTAGCTGCTCCAGCTGTGACTAAAAGGGACCAAGGTATAGCTGAGGCAATTGTTTCAAAGGGTCGAAGCCCCCTAGCCTTGTCAGCTTCCATGTGGTATTAAGCCTGTGGGTGCACTGAATTCAAGAATTGAAGTTCGAGAACATCTGCCTAGATTTCAGAGGATGTAGGTAAATGCCTGGATGCCCAGACAGAAGTTTGCTGCAGGGGCAGGGCCCTCATGGAGAACCTCTGTTAGGGCAGTGAGGAAGCAAAATGTGGGGTCAAAGCCCCCACATGGTTCTTACTGGGGCACTGCCTAGTGGAGTTGTGAGAAGAGGGCCGTTGTCCTCCAGACCCCAGAATGGTAGATTCATTGACAGCTTGCACCATGCACCTGGAAAAGCCACAGACACTAAATGCCAGCCCATGAAAGCAGATGGCAGGGAAGCTATATCCTGCAAAGCCATAAGGGCAGAGCTTTCTATGACTAGGAAAACCCACCTGTTGTTTCAGTGTGACCTGGATGTGACACATGGATTCAAAGGCAATCATTTTGTAGCTTTAAGACTTGACTTCCTGGCTTGATTTCAAACTTGCATGGGACCATTAACCCATTTGTTTTGGTCAATATCTCCCATTTGTAATGGCTGTATTTATCCAATGCCCATACCCCCATTGTATCTAGGAAGTGACTAACTTGCTTTTGATTTTACAGGTTCATAGGCAGAAGGGACTTGCCTGGTCTCAGATCAAGTGTCAGACTGTGGACTTTTGAGTTAATGCTGAAATGAGTTAAGGCTTTCAGGGATCTTGGGAAGGCATGATTGGTTTTGAAATGTGAGGACATGAGATTTGAGAGGGCCCAGGGGTGGAATGATATGGTTTGATTGGGTCCCCACCCAAATTTCATTTTGAATTGTAACTCCCACAATTTCCACATGTTGTGGTAGGAACCCAGTGGGAGGTGATTGAATTATGGGGGCAGGTCTTTCCTATGCTCTTCTCATGAGAGTGAATGAATCTCACAAGAGTTTGTGGTTTTTAAAATTGGAGTTTCCCTATGCAAGCTCTCTCTTTGCCTGCTGCCATTCACATAAGATGTAACTTGCTCTTACTTGCCTTCTGCCATGATTGAGAGGCCTCCCCAGCCATGTGGAACTGTAAGTCCATTAAAGCTCTTATTTTGTAAATTAACCAGTCTCAGGTATGCCTTTATCAGCAGTGCAAGGACAGACTACCACAGATAACTCTTAATGTTACTGGCATTCCTATAAAGTCTAGATATATTTTATCAATGAAAAGAGCCAAGTTCTGTAAAATATTTGAAGAGATTTATTCTGAGACAAATATATATGACAATGGCCAGTGACACAGCCCCAGGAGGTCCTGAGAATATATGCCCAAAATGGTATGATTGCAGCTTGGTTTTATATGTTTTAGGGATACATATCAATTTATTCATGTAAGCTGTACATTGGTTCAGGACAATAACTTAAAGCAGGGTGGGGATGGTGTGAGGGTCACTCTTCAGGTTATAGGTAGATTCAAAGATTTTCTGATTGGCAATTGGGTGAAATTTTGTTGAAAGAGTTAAAAAATTATCTAAAAACCTAGAGTCGATAGAAGTGAGTGTCTGGGTTCAGATAAGGGGTTGTGGAGACCAAGGGTCTTATTATGCAGATAAAGCCTCGAGGTAGCAGGCTCCAGAGAAATTAGATTATAAATGTTTCAGATAAGACTTTAAAAAATGACAGACTCTTAGTTAATTCTCTCCTGGATCAGAGAAGAGACCTGGAGGGGAAAGAGGATTCTCTATAGAATGTAAATTTTCCCCACAAGAGACAGCTTTGCAGAGCCATTTTAAAATATGTCAGATAAATATATTTTAGGATAAAATACTTTGATTGTTTTCAGGGCCTGCCATCTTGTTGATATCTTACTGCTACAAAGAGTCTGTTTTGTCAGTCTTAAAGTCTGTGTTAATGTTAATGCTGGTCAGTTATGCCTGAATTCAAAAGGGACAAGGGTATAACGAGACATGTCTAACCCCTAATTCCCACCATGGCGTGAACTAGGTTCTCGGGTTAACTTTGCAATGCCCTTGGTTGACAGGAGGGGTCCATTCAGTTGACTGGGGGAATTAGAACTTTATTTTTTATTTACAATTTTCAAGTATTCTTTCCTGCTCTAGAAATCTACTTGTCATATGTTGTAACATACCTAATATAATTAATTACATAAATTATCCTATTAAAAGTATCTATTTTAATAGCATAATTTACTAAATCTTATGTAACTGAGTCATAATATATGTTTAGCATGAAATTATTAGAAGTAATGGCACTTTACTAAAGCACTTTTCTGAAATACATCCAAAAAATATGCTGTTAATAAGAGCATGTTAAAATTATTACATAATATTAAAAAAAAACATTTCTTGTTAAGCCATACATTTTCCAAATTATTCAAAACTTCTTATAACTACTGGTTCTCAGGCAAAAGGAACAAGTGCATGTCCATAGCAAGACAAGGAGTTCAATTATTAACTTTATGTAAAAGAAGAAAAATTAAATAAGAATTATTTTATAGAAATATTTCATTTGGTTAAAAGTAATCAAATATCAGAATTCAGTTCAAGAAGAGAAAATAGCAATCTGTTGAAAAGGTAATTTTTAATGTTAACTAAAAGCGGCCATAGAAGTAAACTATTACTTCCTCAAAAGTAATAGAGATTTTGAAGATGATATTAACTTTCCAGCTACTTTCTTAACTAGTTTTGGAATCTCAGCAAAGCTACTTCTTACATTCCCTAGGTTTTAATTTCCTCATTTATAAAATGAGAGGTTTGTCCTCATTGATTTCCAACCATTACTTAAAACATATCATTCATGGCTACTCAAAGCAAATGACAGTGCCTCTGGCTTACCCTTATGCTCCCACATGTCCCTTGAAAGGAATGTCATAATATGAAACTAGGAAGAAACCTACAACAGCTCTGGAAATCAAAAGGGAGTACCCTCTACTTGTCATAAATTGGGGTTTCTGCAGTGATGAGACAGTTGCTGTCAGATTTAAAATAATACCCGAGGGTCAATTCAAAAGGCATGCCTCTTACTCCTAAAAGAATCTGATTTCCTAAGAAATAAAAGGAAAGGTTAACCAAAATGGCCTTAATCCCCCTCAACTTAACTAAACTTTTAGACAGAATTCTTTCTGACTGTAGGTGCCTGACTTACCCTTTATTTGAGCATTTACTTTAGAAAAATTCCAACTGTAAATTCTTTCTCTGTCCCTGTGAGATATAAATCTTCTCTCAGCCTCTTGCCAGTTTTACAACTCAGAAATGCCTTTCTGAAGGACCTGAGGGTCATCTGTGGTTTTTTTTAAAATTTATTTATTATTATTATACTTTAAGTTGTAGGGTACATGTGCATAACGTGCAGGTTTGTTACATATGTATACTTGTGCCATGTTGGTGTGCTGCACCCATCAACTCGTCATTTACATCAGGTATAACTCCCAGTGCAATCCCTCCCCCCTCCCCCCTCCCCATGATAGGCCCCGGTGTGTGATGTTCCCCTTCCTGAGTCCAAGTGATCTCATTGTTCAGTTCCCACCTATCTGTTTTAAATGTAATAATCTAAAGAGATAGCATCCCAATCTCCCGGTTTCTAGGGGAGGGTAGGAGCCTAATGTCAATAAGCAACAATTAACAAACACAAATGTTCTCATCACAATGACCAACCCTCCCCTCCAACATCCTCCAGTATTTTTCCATGAGCTCACCACAGAAGTAAAAAACTCTCCCACCTTTTGTGGAATGGTATACAAGTTTCTGTACCTCCTTAGGGGGGTTGGGTCTTTATTCTGAACACTCCCGTGCGTACACATTAAGTTCGTGTGCCTGTTTTTATATTAATCAATCTGCCTCGTGTCAGTAATTTCTCAGCAAATCTTTAAGTGGCCGAGGGCCTTGACCCCCCACTCCAACAATATACGCAAGTACACACACATACAAACACACACAAAATGGGAATTGCCTCACTTAATTATGGAGTCAAGAAGTCTGAAAATTGGCAGGCTGGAAATACAGGAGAGCCCATGGTGTAAGTTCCAGTCTGAGTCCAAAGACCCAGAAAACACCAGCATAGATGTCTGAGGGCATAAGACAATGGATGTCCCAGTTCAAATAGAGTGAATTTCCTTCTTCTTTGCTTTTTTTGTTTTATTTCGACAAGAAACAGATTGAATGATACCACCTGCTTTGGTGAGGGTAATCATTACTCATTTCATTAATTCAAATGCTAATCTCTTTTAGAAACAATCTTACAGACACAACCAGAAGTAATGTTTTACCAGCTAGCTGGACATATCTTGGCCCAGTGAAACTGACACATGAAATTAACCATCACAAATTGAAAAAGAAAAAATGTGCTACAACTACACTGTGGAATTTTATAATCTGCTAAAAGGAATGAGTTAAAACTACATCCATTGTTTAAGAGGCATATCCATGTTAAGGCAAATCAGAAAATTGCAGAGCAATGTATATAATAATTTGCCTTTAAAAATATACAAACCAAATAACCAAGCATGGAGAAAGCTGTGAAAAAATGTAAAAACTGTGCTGCTATTATCATTCATGCTACTGAAATGGGGGAGTTCCCTGATTCCCTTCACGGGACATGCAACAGGGGTGTGACTCACCTGCTTGATCACCCTACAGCTCAGACCCTTAGTAGGATCATGCAGATGGGCAGGTGCAGAGGCTGGTGCAAGGGCTTTTGGGCTCCGGCTCCATGGCAGGGACTAGGGGTAGGTGTCTGTTACACTCAAAGTCCACTGTGATACAGTGTTCCCTTAACCGTAAACATCTAGAAGCCAGTAATAACTTACCTCCTGGGAATACAGCCCAGCAAGTCCCAGCCTCATTTTTCCTAGCCCTCGCTCAAGATGGAGTCGCTTTGGTTCGAATGCCTCTGACAATATGAAGCATACAGAAGAGAGCTATCCTCTACTAAAAAGTAAAATCATAGCATTAATGTTTTTAGTAATAAATGAAAAAATAATCATGAACCTTAACATATTAGAAACTGAATCCAAAAATTAGAAGTAAATTTTAAATATGCATGAAAAAGGAAAAGAAAAAATTAAAGTAATAACTAAATAAAGAAATAAACATAGGATAACTAAAGTTAAAAATAGAGAAGTAACAAAATTAAGAAAATTTCTCAAATACAATCAAAAAGGAGTTAAAAAGCGAATATTAAAATCATTAAAGCAAGGTAATAATAACACAGTGCCAATGAAAGTTGAAACAAAAGATACATTAAAGGAAATTAAAATAATTTACCCCACAATATATACTTCTTTGACATATTTTATATGGGTTTTCAGAGACCCGGAAAACAGAAGTAGTCGTGCAAAACTGTCTTTTGTGGGGGAGATATGCCTTTGTAAGGGAATATTTGCATATTTGCATTTGAGGTAGCTAGACTTTCTCTGAAGGTCTTCCCTTGTCTGATTCAGGAAGGATTAACTGAGTCTGACACCTCTAAATGTCTGAAAGACACATTTACCATCTACTCTCTTGAAGGCTGCTACCTGTGAGGTTCACTTAAATAACAAATCACCTTTATTAGCCAGGCCTCCTTTGCTCTCCCTCCCATTACCTGTCTTGCCACCATAACCTGATTTAACCACCATAACCTACTTGTGGCCATGCTCTGAACCCTCATCTTTTGTGTAACTCCAAAAATGCCATATAAGTTTCTGTACTACATTGGGAAGTAGGGGGAATCACTCTGTGGTTCTCACCTATGTTCACATTAATAAACTGTGTGTCTTTTCTCCACTAATCTGCCTTTTGTCAGCTGATTTTTCAGTGAACTTTCAGAGTGCTAAGGGAAAACTTTCCCTTGGCCCCTGTAACATCTTCACATTTTAAAATTTAAAATATTCATTACAAGAAAAATTATTGAAGAGTTAAAAGATTATACTACCCCCAAAGAGTATACATATTAACTAATCCATTCCTATTAATTGGTGACTCACTATGGAGCACAGAGAGATAAAAGAGGCAGTGAAGCTCTCTTAGTTTGGGTTCCCCAGAAGTAAAGGCTTTGAATGGGATTCATTTAAAAGTGATTTATTGAGGGCATGCCCACAGGACAGTCCTATGAGAAAGGGAAAAAAGCAGGATTGAGTGGAGAGAAAAGCTATGTAAAATTTGGTTTCAGTTGAAGTCTCAACTTGATCCTGTGGGGAGCTGCATTTGTGAATGACATCTTAGAGTTACTTCCACTTGATGTAAGAGGACGGGCCTTCTGTATGCAAATAATTGGCTGTGATACAGTGTCTGGGAAGGTTGTAGCCTCCCGTGAATTTCTACATCAAATTGTGCCCAATAGTCCTGGGAAATTCTCCAGCCATGACTGCAGTTGTGAGTCCTCAGCAGCTAATACTCATACCAGCCGAGGAATGTAGGAACTTGCGAAGCAAATGGGGTCCGAGTAGGTACCAACAGCATCTATTTCTAGCCTATGCTAATGAAACTGTCTTTATAAAATTATGACAGTACGAGAAATCTGACATAGTTGACTCCATCTTCCTCCTAACCTCTAGGCTGTCCTTGGTCATTCCTGGGCATATGCCAAGCTTACTTTGGGAGGAATTTGGTTTATAGTTTAACTTTAAAGCAATGATGATAATAGTCCTTCCCAAAACTAAACTGCCTTTGTAAAAGTAATGGAAATCATTCTGCCAATGTAGGCATAGTAAAACAATAATCAGCCAACCCATTTAGAAAGTCGCAAGATTTGTAACTTCTCTAACTGCTCCTGCAGGTAACACCACTATTTTAGAACATAAGATTGGACTTTTGCGATGTATTTTCAGAATTTTGAATTTCTGGCAACTGGTTGACTCCACCCAGACCTAGGACCTGTGACTCAACCAATCCTGTTGACCCTGCCCAGAGGCTGATGTAGCACATCAAGACCATTTTCCACATCCCTAAAATTTCATCCCCAACCAATTAACATTTTCCATTCCCAAGCTCCTGCGCACCAAATGATCCTTGAAAAGCCCTAACCTCCACTGTCAGGGACATTTATTTGAGTAATCACTCCATCTCCTGCATGGCCAGCCTCACATCAGTTAAATTCTCTTAATTTCAGTGCCACAGTCTCAGTGAATTGATTTCATCTGGGTAGTGGACACAAAGAACCCTTCAGTTGATTACACTGAAAGAGATTATGTTAATAGGGTTTTTATTAAGCATCTATTTTAAAGTATAAGGATAATCAGAAAAAACATTTTCCCAAATTTCAAAACTTAAAAAACAAATGTCATTTCAAAGAACGTATTTTCACTTTTATGTAATGTCAGGCATGTTTTACTGTAGAGTCAGAAGAGAGGGTAACTGAAGAAAGAATTATCTGTGCTTTAAAGAGAGAAAGGCAGAATGAGAAATTGTGGGGACAAAAGAGATGGATTGAAAAATTAAAGCAATTTATATAATTGTAGAATCAGTGATTATAAATGAGTAGAGTGAAGGTTCTAATTATGAAAAAATGAAAGAATATTAAACTAAAGAACTTTAGAAATGAGTAGGCCAACAACAATGTCTCGTCACTGTTTGAGATAAAACCAAATACTCAGTTTATCTATAGAGAGGATAAACTTATTCTCACTAACTTAGGTCAATAAAAGTAACATAATCTAATTAGTAGGAGAAAGAAAAAATACTATGATGAAAAGGAAAAATGAACTTATGTTGCATGAAAGAAGCCTTACACAAGAGTATGTGCTATAACATGAAGCTCTAAAACAAATACAATTAATATATGGTAGTGTAGGGAAGGATAAATATTTTCTATCTTCTATACTCTTTAGTAGGGACAGACTCGTGTAATGAAAGACAGATTAATAAAAGAAAAACAAACAGAAGCTTTATAACATGCATTCTTCCTGTATATATGGGAGGTAGCCAGAGAAATGAGTAAATCTCTACAAGAGATCTCAGAGAAGTAGCTTTGACTTCAGGCTTAAATACTATCATTCTCTGAGGCAAAGAAAATAGGGTGTGGAAAAAGGTCTACTTAAGGCAAAATGGCCAGTAAAAGTATTGTGTTACAAGAGTAAGGTTTGTCTTGCACATTTACACCTTAATTTAGGATTTAAAATACCTTCTGCATTGATTAAAAATGTCTAGTAATTTAGTCTTCCTTATCTTTGTGGTGCAGAGAAGGAAATACCCTTACAAATGGAGATTTCTTTTATAGGTTTAATTTTCTCTTACAAAAGGGTAAATTTCCAGAACTTCTTATGTATCTGCATTTCTTAAAATTACCAATTCAAAGCAATCCTTAGGCTGAAAATGCATATTTTGGGCTAGCAAATTCTGTTCTTCAAAATATGAGCAGTCATATTTTAGGATAATGAGTCCTAAACCCTACAAGTGGAAAAAAACAAACAAACAAACAAACAAAAAAAAAAAAAAAACAGTTCATGGTTGTATATGGTGAGATGGAGATGGAATCTTACTAGAAAGGGTCATGGACAATCATTCCGAGATGATAGTAATGCTGTGTGTTCCATATAAGTGTTTGGATTACATAGCTTACATGCATTATCTAGTTATACATTTGTCAAAACTCAGCATATGCTTATAAAATTTGTTTATATTTCATTGTATACCAAATAGAATAGTGAACTCTGGTTAATGATACATATAACAAAAGATTTAGGAGGAAGTATACTGATACCTAAACTATTTTCTATAAAAATCAAAAAATAAGACAGATTATGTAATGATAAAAGAATGGATAGAGGGAAGTTCTGTGATAGAAAAAGTATAATGAAATGTTTAAGGTAGAATCATGGCACTGGGTATATGAGTCTTTATTGTCAAATTCTCAACATTTTGGTATGTTGGGAAATATCCATAAATAAATGTTGTGAAAGATGGCTGAAAATAATTGAAAGAGTCATTTTAAACTTGTAAAAGGCATGTTAATCTTAGCTTAATTTCATATTCTGATGTAATGTTCAGAAGAGATAAATGGTCACTCATTCTTACAGCACATTTTCTCTGTAACAAGAGATGCTCATTATAACAATAAATGATTTTATAAAAATCAGGACTCACCTATGATAAATCTTTTTAATGTTTTGGACCATTACTGAAGAAGAGATGTATATTTAATCCTCGTTTTCTAGTAACTTGAACAATGGGATTTGCGTACCTTAATTTTTTTTTTTTTTTTTTTTTTGACCACAGAACACAGACCACAGACCACAGAACAATATGACGTGCTAAATTTGGCAACTATGAAATGCACAAACCAGAAGGTGGTTTCATATACTTTATTAGTGTTATCAAAACACCAGTGGTTTGGTCTAGGTCCTGCTGCTCACCACACAGAAAGTCAATCACTGAGCTGATAAGTATTGTCAAGGAAGAAAGCTTTAACCGGTTGTATCAGCTGACAAGATAGGAGCTCAGTCTCAAATCCATGTCCTAACAGACTAAAACCAGGGATTTACATAGCAGGCAAAAAATCTAACTATGTATGAGAAAACAGGAACCTGGGAGGGGCAAAAAAGCAATTGTGGTAAATGAGGAGGCCAGCATCTGTTGTGGTGATCTGGTTTCAGTTCTTTGATACCTTTCATGAGAGGCCTAAAGATCCGTCCCCAAGGAAGGAACTCAGATAAAGCAAATACAAGTTTCAAGCTTTTTAAGACCAGAAGGGCCAATTTCTAAGTTTATCCCAAAATAACTGTCTGTGGGATGCTTGGGCTAGTTTCATTAAGAAATAATTGTTTCAGAATTGGCTTCCTACCATTTCTGCAGTCCTTGGAGTTAGACATACTCCATATATTAGGAGACATGCTATAGTGAAAAAGCTGATGTAAATTCCCTTCTCATTGGGAGAGAGGTTAATTGGACTTTTAAAATGTCACGTTAATTTTCTAATCATTGGTTTATTCATCTGTAAAATATAATTATCAGTTCTTAAATTGCATGGTTATATAAGTTGGCAAATTAGATAAATAATTATATAAATTTCATAAAAAACATACTATTTATTTTCAGTATGTTTACTTAGTTTTCTATTCTATTAAGGTAAAACAATAAAATACAAAAATAGTCATTTGACACAATGGTAATTAAGACATACTTTCAAAAATTTGCATGGACATTTCTATCCAATGATTTGAGGACTAAGGTTTCACAGTATTGTCTATTATGGCAGAAAGCATGGTTGCTTTGAAGAAAGGGAGACACATTTTCTGAAAATCTAAGCCCATCTGAAAAATTACCGTACCAATACTTTGAAACGAACAGAAAATTGTCCAAATGACAGTCTCACGACTCCACATTAACAGCTTAATCTTGACAATTAAATTATGAATATCATCATGACCTACACCATATCTCTCTGCTAAAATTTCTATAGAGAATTTATAGTGCAGACACACACACACCAAACACAAAGAAACAATAAACAAAAGCAGTAAAACATAATAGAAAAAACACATATATCTGTCCTCAAAAGACATTTTTAATTCAGTTGATATGAGTTTTTTTCTGTTTACCAAGGCAAATTAAAGCATTTTAAAAAGAAGGGACATAAGTAAAAATGTGTCAGCACACTCGTCTCTGTTTTTGGGCAAAAATCACAAAGATGAGAACACACTCTGCTAAGCAATGAGAAAATACCTATTTGTATAGTGTGAAAGTAATATAATTTGGTTACAGCCTCCTATTTATCTTTTCCTAATAACAACACAAGTCAAAACTCTCAGTAATATATTTATGTCTCCTGTAAGTAATATGCAATAAGACCAGTCTAAATTTAGAGTTATTTTTGTAGCTTCACTAATTAAGGAAGATAATTATAAATGGTACAATTAACATATATAACACCATAAAAATTGCCTTTTACTAAATTAAAAGGGCTAAACATGAGGCCATTGCTAGCTTTAATGGCTAGTCAGTTATTCCCTATTTATAGAATGAGCACAATGAGCGCACTCGTGACCCTCAGCAGTGGGTCCATGCTTATTTTACAAGGATTATTTTTCTTTTATCACAGCCAACTTTGTAGTTTCCAAAATTTTGTATAAGTCCTTTAACAAATATACCTAATATAATGTAAAATAATAAAGAATAAATATTTTCAAATTTATTTATAAAACATGAAAGAACTCATGACAAAAATTAAAATTATAATGAATTAAAACATTAAAAATGACATGTTTTGTTGTTGTTCTGTTGTCTTTTTTTTTTCCTCACTCATTATTTCCTGTCTGTATCCACTTCTTCACCACACTCCTTTTACTGATAAAGAAATTTTATACGTGGATTCAATTTCTGGTTATTTCATTGCTCTCCCAACCCCCACTATCAATTTGGCTCTAGTTGTCTCAGCCAACAAACTTTAACTTTTAAGAAATTATTTTTCATTTTTAATGATATTTGCTAAAATTCTGCTTCAGTAACTCATTCTAATAGGCACTTCAGAAACTTTGCATCTGTCAGACATTTACAACTTTAAAATCTAACACTTCAATTTCCTCATATTCATGTTATTTTTTCCTCATTCTTACTCCTTTTATGTTTGCTTGTTCGTTCGTTTGTTTTAATTAAGGGCTCAATTTCCTTTATCCTTCTATGTCCTCTTGGTCTAGCCACATACTCCTAGGACTTTTTTTTTTTTTCTATTTTAAATCTGAAACCTATGGTCTACTACTTTAAGAATCCTCTTTCTAGGACCTTTAATTATCTTTATTTCTTTTTTTCCAGACATATTCCAAAATTACAAAACTTTAAATCTATTCAAATGATGATTTTCTTCCATTTTTAACTTTATGTTATTAAGTATTGCAAAATAAAAATATAAACATTGTCATGACTTGAAACTCATTGTTTCTAAACTCAACAAAAATGTTAAAGATGTTTATTAATCCCTTTTCTTATACATGGACATTTATTTATCTCTCTTCCCACGTCTGTCACCTCAGATTCTAAACCTTACCACTTTCTCTTTTTCTTCTCAGCAAATAAAATAATTAAGGAAGAACTCCTTCTGTTACTGAAACACCAGGGATTAGGTCTAGGTCCTCCTGTTTGCCACACCAAATGCCAATCAGTGAGAAAATGTGTATTGCCAAGGAAGAAGGCTTTAATCAGGTGCTACAGCTGAGAATATGGGAGATCATTATCAAATCTATCTTCCTGACTGACTAAAATTAGGGGTTTATATAGTAGAAAAGAAATGTGTGGTAAAACAGGAATTAGGGATGGGTAAGGAAGAAGATTTAGTCAACAGGAAGCAGGTGGTTGGTTAGGTAGTCATGATGGGTGAGGGGTTTGGAGTCTTATTGTCCAAATGCAGTGATCTGTTGCATTGCAGCTCCTTGATACTATCTGCGAGGCATGATGGCTGGTTTTCCAAGAAGGGAACTCAGATGAGACAAATATAACTTGCTCAAATTTTAAGAGGAGGAGGGTCAATTTCCATGTTTATTCAAAGAGAGCATAAACATCAGCTCTATGGGACAACTGGGTCAGTTTCACTTCCACTCCCCATCTTACTTCCGGCTAGTAAATCGCTATCTGCATTTATTCTTCCTTTCCCTTCCTGTCGTATTGAAACAAGTATTCTCCTCAATCCAAGCATAACCCTACAACCTACACCATGAATACATCTGTCATTCCCCATCTGAGACCCAGAGGGAACACTTCTGTTCTCCTCATGTTAACTTTAAAATCTCAATCTATCTTGACTTCTATGACATTGTCACCTTCTGGCTTTCAGCCTTTCTCTTTGGTCTCTTTCTGCTATTTCATAGTTGTTTTTCTACCTTTTGAATTTTAAGCTTTCTAAAATTAGAAATTAAATACATCTTGCTAAAATGATGAAACTATCAGATGACTATAGTTAGAAACACATTTTGTAACACATAAGTCCACATGCAACACACTTCTTAAAGATATAAAACAGGGATAACACATACGGCGTGATTGATAAAACTCTGACAAGAAAGATTCATCAGAATTTAATTAAATTTTAAATTGCAAAGAATGACATCATAGAAATAATGAGAAAGAAAAAATTTAAACTTTAAATTATAACAAAAAATGTCTATTAAAGACTGATACAAAGTGAGCCAAACATTAAAAACAAAGAATATGAGAGATGGCATATAAAATAACAAAGTTGCCACCAAACATTCTCTTACTGCTGTTTTAAATGATCACATTTACTAAAATAATTGGTGGTGAGGGGGTGAAATTTAAGTGATTAACTCTGGAAGCTGTGTACATAAGTCACAGACCTAAAATTAAAAACCCTATGTCGACATTACACAGTGTTATGTTCACTATAATTAATGTTGTAAAGAATAATTATATCATGGCCTGAGATAGAGCTATAAGATTGTAAATGTGTAATGAGGAAAAAGTACAACTATTCTGTAATACAAAAATTATTCAATATCAACGATTCAACTGAGTCCCAATTAAAGGAGTCTATTGTACTCTTAACTTCTTACTTTGTCAAATTAATTCTAGAAAGTGAACACTAAATATAAGGATCTGTGAATCTTTGCCAACAGTACATTCTGGAAAAATCTTCAAAAACTGTTATTATTGTTGAGCAGTTTTGATACTGAAATTAGTATGTTGAAACATACAGAGGTAGTTTGACTGAATAGTAAAGGCCGACTTGAAATTAAGCCATTGCTTATAATTTGCATTTTTTTGGCCACAGAAACTTCAGTAATTGTCCAAAGTAACCCACTTCATAAATATCTCCCTCTTCAATGCATAATTTTCTTCTATACTATGTTGACAATGTGAATATAGAATAACTAATAAAATTCCTTACTTCTTCTGACCCCTACTAAGAGTATCTAATTGGATTTTTCTCTTTAATTCCTTTTCACGAGGTGTGAGATAGTCAGTTTTCACTTGCTCAGCATGAGCATCTCTGTGTTTCTAATCTTGCCTCTAGGAGACAATGGATCATTAGCTAATGACTATAGTTGATTGCGATATTCACTATAGAGCAATGTAGGAAAATAAGGCTAATGACTACAAACAGAAAATGATAAAAAGACTATATCCTTAATAAATATACAGTACAAAACACTTAGAAGAATGAAGTTATGTAGATTCAAGTAGTATAAACATGCGTGAAGCAGCCTTATTGATATTAATAACCAATGAAAAGTTGACATATAAAACCAATATGGATTAAATCACATTCAGAAGAGAGGATTTCAAGGAAACATTCAAAGTATGAATTCATTTAAAAAATAGGTCCTTTAAAGTATATGTGTACTTAAAAGTCAAAATGAGGAAATAAAAATGAATACGTTCTGCTGTTTTTTAGAGGTTAGAGTTCTTGAACTTTGTATTTGGATGATTATATATAATTTGATATAAACTGGTGGAAAAACAGTTCCTTTTGAGAACTTCTCCAGAATCTACAGGCACACAATTCAATAAGGTAAACAGATGAAACACTCAAGTCCTGCTTTATGTCCAAGTGACTAGTGTGATTCAGGAATATGAACTGTATATATTTTTAAGCCCAGAGGGAACTCGTTCATGTGAATGTTATTCAATCTTGTGAGACTTCTTTTTCACTTTTCCTTTGTTATTTATTTACTTCCTTTACTCAGACACTATTAGAAAATGTATTTTGTATATTTGCTATTCCTTGTTGCAATGTTTAACTTTGAGTTCTATCACAAATCTGGTGGGTATAAAAGTTTCCTGAAGTTATGCTTCGTGTGTGTGTGTTAGTGTTTTAAATCTTATTTTGCCTCTTAAGGCACTTTTCTTTGTTTTCATTTTCTTTTTTTGTTTGTTTGTTTTTTTTGAGATAGAGTCTCGCTCTGTCGCCCAGGCTGGAGTGCAGTGGCCGGATCTCAGCTCACTGCAAGCTCTGCCTCCTGGGTTCACGCCATCCTCCTGCCTCAGCCTCCCGAGTAGCTGGGACTACAGGCGCCTGCCACCTCGCCTGGCTAGTTTTCTGTATTTTTTTTAGTAGAGACGGGGTTTCACTGTGTTAGCCAAGATGGTCTCGATCTCCTGACCTCGTGATCCACCCGTCTCGGCCTCCCAAAGTGCTGAGATTACAGGCTTCAGCCACCGCACCCGGCCTCTTAGTTTTTATTCTTAACTGCTCACATTCACACATATATTGCTTTTCATTTATAAGGTGTCTGAAACTTGACAGTTACAGTGAACTGGTATACACAATATGAAAATAGAAGAAAACCCAATGTAGCTTATCTACACTCATAATTGAGACTTATTTATATGCCTCGCCATACAAAGAAAGAAAGAATTTTATATCTAGAACGTGGTATATACCTTGCTTACTTGCTCCACAAAGGATCCATGGTAGGAACAAGGGACAAATAATTTTAAATATCAGATTTACAAGAGAATCTAAAGATGGTGAATCAAATTTTCCTTATTTTGGCAATGAGAAAATAGAACCTTCTGAATGCTTAAATGTGGACATTGCAAATGAGAAGATCCTGTTGGAATGCTAGCTAATTTACTCTGAACTATAAGCATATAGTATAGTAAAACCAATTAGAATAGGTAAATAGATAAAAAGAAAAGATACAAAGATAGATAGATATGTAGGCCTGATGCAGTGGCTCACACCTGTAACCCCAGCACTTTGGGAGGCCGAGGCAGGCAGATCAATTGAGGTCAGAAGTTCGAGACCATCCTGACCAACACGGCGAAACCCCGTCTCTACCAAAAACACAAAAATTAGCCAGGCATGGTGGCACGTGCTTGTAATCCCAGCTACTCTGGAGGCTGAGGCACCTGGAAGGCAGAGGTTGCAATGAGTTGAGATCATGCCCCTGTACTGTAGCCTGGGTGACAGAGTGAAACTGTCTTAAAAAAAAAAAAAAGAGAGTGATAGATACATAGATGATAGATAGATAGATACATAGATGAAGACAAACAGCATATAAATATCAACTTTGGTCTCTCTCATTTCGAATGAAGCATGCACATCAATATTGAATAAAATAAAATATCAATATTGACTAGCATGGGGTTCTTGGAAAAGAAGATTAACCAAAATTGATTACTGTCTCTAGCCTCTTCTATCCACATTGTGGATATGCAAGAGCGTGGAAAAAGAAAGAAGCTATGCTTCAAGTATTTCTCAGGGGAGTGCTGTGTTGTAAGGGCCTACACTGTAGTGGAACAAAGTGGCATAACGTTCTCTTCACTCAGGAGAATAAAAAAGTTTGATAAATCTTTGCTGCATTCAGAGGGACTCAGCAGATTTGTTTCTGCCTCTCACCTGGGAAATCTAGAGAGACAGGAAATGAGAGATATGGAGTGGCTACTTGATTTGGCAGCTGAGTGGAGAAGAACGCTGTTGTTGAAAATGGCTCACTCCTAGAGTATGAATATCTCTTATAAATCATATTGTATTTTAAACACCAGACCAGCCCCAGAATACAAAGCCAGCTTATGCAGGAAAAGGTGACAACTTTCCTGTCTCCCTAAACTCACCTCCCTCCAGCCATTTAATCGCATTGTGGTTAAGGACCTTATCTAAATTGAAAAGAGAGGTGAAAATATAAGGGCAATGTAATACCATTGTGGCCTGCTAGAGGCCAGCAAGCAGCAAGTTGCAAAAGAGAAAGGGAAGATCTCATTTTAAATCAGGGGTGATGTTTCGATTCTTTGAGAACTGGAAAACAACTAGAAGCATGTAATCACTAAATTGAATTTTTTTTTTCTCATGTAACTATATGATCTTTTATAATAAAAGTAAGCCAAAAAACATAGGAATGCTTTCGGAGGAATGCTTTTTGGAGTTTTCAGCAGAGCATAGAGGTGGTACTTTATCATTGAACACATTTTTAAAAGACAATGGAAGAGAAAAGATGCTTTCTGATTACATCCATGAATCTTGGTTTCTCAATGCATGGCATACAAACCGTTTGTACTTTCAACGACAAAAATGTAAAGATATGAATGTTTGGAGGATATAAAATTTGAAGGAGTCCATTAGACTCAAGTGTGTAGTGAAAGAACATTGTTTTATAGCTCAAATTTTATCTCTAACTCAGCCTTAGTTCTCTAAATGGTGGACAACATATTTGAGTCAATTTAATGTGCTTTCTCACTGTAAATTCAGGATATATAATTCCGTCTTTTAAAAGTAAATAGTGATTTCACAATTCTTTCTCCTTTTTCTGCCTTTCTCGCTGGGCTGATTTCTGTTCTCAGGGATTGGAGAGAGAGTTGGTGGGTTCTAGTTGGCTTTTGATGAGGTATAGCTCACTTTATCTCATCTTTGGGTGTCTGCCCCTTGGCATCTCCAGTAACCAGCTTTGAAAATTTTGTGTTCATTTCTTTAGGGTTACAAGTCCACTTCGGGACCGTGAGTTCACTGGTTCACTCCCAGTCAATGTCCACACCGCGTTCTGGGAGATGCAGGGATTCTTTGAGTTCTCCCCTCTCCATGCCAGGATCACATGGAGAAGAGACTGCAAGGATAGCTCTTTGGGCCCCCTTCCCCCCTTCCAGTGCTATCCTGCAGTGTGAACAAGATATTTTTGAAAAGAGGTGTCCATAGCTTTTGCTTTGGTTTGAATATATAATGAGACAGCCAAGGGAAAAGGACTCCCTGGAGACCTCCAGTCTGGCCTGCGCACTGGGAGAATGGGGTGGAGCCGCAGAAGTTTGTCCTGTTTGCAGAGGGGAGGAGCCTGGCCTCTTGAGTTCCTGTGTGGTGGGTCAGGAGCTGGTTAACGGGCTTCCGTCTCACTCTGCTGAAAGTTTTTCTCTTCTTCCTTTTTTGCCCAATAAATTTTGTTTTTCCCTACCTTCTATGTGTCCGAGAGCCTAATCTTTCCTGGCCATGTGGCAAGAATCTGATTTTTAGCTGAACTCACGAGAAAGTCCTGCAACAAAATGTCCCTCCAAAGTTCATACAGTGGAACTGATACCGGATGTGCTTGTAGTAAGAGGTTAGTGAGGTGATTCAGTCATGATGGCTCCCGCCTCATGAATGAATTAGTCCTTTTATGAAAGAGGTTGAAGGGAGTGCCATAGTGCCTTTTGCCCTTCAACCATGTGAGGACACAGCAACAAGAAACTATTCTGGAACCAGAGAGCAGCCCTTACTAGACCCTAAATCTGCTGGCGGTTTGAGTTGGACTTCTCAGCCCCAGAACTGTGAGAAATAAATTTCTGTTCTTTACAAATTACCGAGTTCAAGGTATTTTGTAATAGCAGCACAAATAAAGTAAGACAGCTTTTTTCTGCAAGTTCTAGGTAGAAAGCTGGACACAGGCCTCTAAACTATCTAGGTTCTCCTTGCATAAAACTTGAGGTTTCATTCCCAGAATGGGACAAAATAAAAAGCTTTATTTTTATGTAATGACAATAAGGACACTCTAGGTATTATTTAACTGCTTCTTATCAAACACAAATATGAAATACATGGAAATAATTTCTGAATAACAGATAACTTGAAATTATTCTATTTTAAAATAGCAAAATAGTAAAAAGTCTTGCAGATCATGTCACATTTGAACATATATTATTTTGTGTAACGGAAGTATGTCATCAAGGAATTTAAACTGTGCTGCACACAATGATATATGTATAAATTCATTGATATACACATGTATAGTATTACTTTATGATAATATGCCTTATTGAGTGATCATTTCTTTCTACCTACACATAGGACGTCCTAAGATGATTCATAAGTCCTAAGATGTACGTATATATACACATACACACATACATATATCACCAACATCATGTATGTATGAAAGTGATTTGCCATTATGACAGTAACCAATGAAATTGATCACATTTAATAAAACTGAAACTCTGTCACTCAGATTTAAACAATTAGCTTGGGTAACATAGTGAGACCCTGTCTTTACAAAAAGTAAAAAAAAAATTAGCCAGGTACAGTGGTGCATGCCTATAGTCCCAGATACTCAGATAAAGGTGGAAGGATTGCTCAAGCCCAGGATGTCAAGGTGGCAGAGCGCCATGATCAGGCCAATACACTCCAGCCTGTGCAGCAGAGTGAAATCCTGCCTCTCTCTCTCTCTCTCTCTCTCTCTCTATATATATATATATATATACACATACACACACATAATTGAAATATTACTGTAAGGACAAGAAAAAATGCAATCACAAAATTAACATTTTATTCAGAAGGGAATTTTTTTTTTCAGTTACAAACAGCATAAAACATTAGGTGACAAAGAAACGTAGATAGTAATTGTGTTTTGTTTAATTATGTACATATGTGTGTATCACTTTTGTACATATATGTAAAATTATTGCATGTTTTACATATAACTATGTCCCTATCCTTAGATACGTCTGTTCCTGGGGTCTCTCACTTTCTCCACCTCTCTTTCTTCTCACTAACCAGTGGTTGATTATCTTCTCCTCCCTAATCCTAGTGAATACAGAGAGCTGCCTTTGCCTAGTTTCTTTGTTTAAATTTGAAAGCATGGATGTGGATAAACTGACACCAATATGGGTAATTGACAAGGAAGTCTTGGAGAGGGGAAGGTGAGATACAGGGGCAAATACAGTCAACAATAGCTCTGCAATCCATTCTCTCAATTTGAGAGGTTACATGTCCTGGGGAAAGAAAAAAGAAAGGTGATGTGGTCAAACCTCCCTGTAAACATGCTGACTGCTAGCAACAGACTTCTTGGCAAACATATAATGATACTTACTAACAGAGACTATCTGTGGAACATGCTTTGTGTGTCTAAGATTGCTTATGGTAAGCAAACACAGAATAGGAAGATGTATAGGGCATGGCTCCCTGGCAAATGTCATGTGAGCTATGTAACTGAGTATGAAATAAAGATATTTCAGGAATGAAACATCTCCATTTTGGGTATGTGATCCAGCCACGTATATCACTTAGAATCCTAAGATATTGTTCTGGACAGAGCATGTCCTAATGTGACAACAAAAGACTCAGGTAGCTGTGATGATACTCTTAAGCCTCCTTTTATTTTGCATGTGCTGGTTATTTGTATCCTTGAAATGATTAAGGAAGGTTAGTTCTGGGTAAGATCTCTGATTCATATGAGTCTGATTTGATAAGTTGGTCATTTCTGTTATCTAGATACATAACTCACTTTCATTCCCAAATAAAGTATTACACAATTTGACTTCTGTGCATAAAACATGGTGGTAATAAAAGCATTGTACTGTTGATTTAACTATTTTGATTACTTCAAGTGAATAAAGGAGCTCACAAAGTTTAGCAAAAATTGGGGGAAAAAAGTGCATTGTGGAGCATCTATTATGAAGCAATTATGGTACTCAATAATTTTTGCTTTTTGGGTTCCCTCCCCGCCTCAAATTATATTTGAGAAATGTTAGACCTACTGAAAAGTTAATAGACTAGTCAGTGAACACATATACAGTCGTCACTTAGATTCACTAATTTTTAAATGTTTTAAATGTTCGTTTTGTCTCTCTATATAAATACATACTTTATTTTGGTGATCCTTTTAAAAGTTGAAGATTTTATGATGCTTAACCTCTAAATATTTCAGAATATATTTCTCAATACGTTCTGATAGCCTCACTACTATTATTATACCATAGGACATGAACATTTATACAGAATTTTATCAAATATAGAGTCTACATTCAAATTTTCCCAATTTCCCAGTAATATTCTTACAATTGATCTTAGTTTCTACTAGAAAATTTTTATCACTCCTTCACTTGCGGGTGACAGATACCTAATTCAAATAAACTAAAGTACAAAATAGAAATGTATTGGCCTACGTACCCTCGGAAAATAGGATTAGATTTCAGAGAGCGTTCTAAGGGCTGGGTACCATCAAGTCTCTCCATCTCTTTCTCTTTCTCTCTCTTCCACTTTAGCTTTTCACTTTACTCCTTCTTCTACTTCTTTCATTATTGGTCAGGATCTCTTTATATTGTGTAAGCATTGCTTACATCATTCTTACAGTTTGGAGTTCAAAAGAAAAGAATGCTTCTTATTTAAGAACTGCAGCAATCATCTCAAGGATTGATTTTCACTGGTGAAGTCTACTCTGGGGTTACAAACTCATTTCTGAAAAGAATCATATTGTTCAGGCCTGGAACACAGGTCTGCTCTTTGAGTCAAGTATAAAGTTGATTCAGCCTAAAGCATGAGATGGAGAAGGGAAATGAATGGTTGTTCGAAAGGGGAAAATGTTCAGATCAATTTAAAAGTAGTGGAAACTATCAGTACAACCTGGTGCTGAGAATTTGAAGAGGAATATATGTTCCAGGCCTAGAAGCTTACTCTGTAACAGGGGAGAAAAACATTAAAAAATGCACATAATATTGTATACCAAGTATCACAAAAAAGATGTAATTCAAAGTGAAGTCAAAGCACAAAAATTTTTATTTTGACCTTTTCAATCCAAGATATCTACCTTTTTCTACAGAATAAATGAAATATTTTTCTGCCTTTCATTCAAATAAAATATAACTGTAAAATTATCATTTATTTTGGTTTGGCAATTTTTTTTGATATTAAGTGGCTGAAAACTCCAGAATAGGCCACCTCAAGGTTAAAGGGTACAGAGTCCATTACTTCAGTTCTACTTTTGAACACATTTCTTCCAGCCATTCTACTACATATTGGAATAAAAGATGGTCCGTGCTCTCAAGAAGCTTAAAGTTCAGCAAGACTGCAATAGAAAATGGCCTCAGTTGTGATGCCTTTCCTTATTTATGTGTGCCAAGGACTTATTCTTCTACTTGACTTCACCTATTTCTCATTTCCTGCTGATGCCTCACATGCTCTTGGGACATATTTTGCTCTGATTTCTATGTTATATGAATGTTTCTAGTTCCTGGCTATCTAACTAAATTCTGGTCCTCTCACTTTTCTGACCCCAATTCTTCATGTTCACACATTGCTTTGCTTCCTCAAACCCAATAAATGTTTCTTTTAACTCATTGAAATGACTATCTTTGTGAGAAAATGTTTTTAACACACTTGTGGTGAAAGTGAAAACTAGTTCATCAAAGCAGAACTGATAATGTTTGCTTTTACAAATGTCTTAAATAAAACAAATGTCTTATTTTACACTTCTATAACAAAGACAAGTCCAAAAGTAATATTATAATGTCCTGAAACATTAATTATGACATCTTGTGTATGTTAGCCAATTCATTTTAGTTATAAACTGTTTTCCTGGCCAAATGCTAACTGATAAATTCATTATTTTAAAATGTCAATTTAAAATATCATTTAAATATAATTTTTAAAGTTTTTACTATTAGGAATAGCATTGTTTGGCCAGATGTGGCAGCTCATGCCTGTAATTCCTGCACTTTGGGCGGCTGAGGCGAGCAGATCATCTGAGGTCAGGAGTTCAAGACTAGCCTGGCCAACATCATGAAAGAAAACCCCTCTCCACTAAAAAAATACAAAAATTAGCCAGCTGTGGTGGTGGGCACCTATAAACCCAGCTACTCGGGAGGCTGAGGCAGGAGAATCACTTGAACCCAGGAGACGGATCATCTGAGGTCAGGAGTTCAAGACTAGCCTGGCCAACATCATGAAAGAAAACCCCTCTCCACTAAAAAAATACAAAAATTAGCCAGCTGTGGTGGTGGGCACCTATAAACCCAGCTACTCGGGAGGCTGAGGCAGGAGAATCACTTGAACCCAGGAGACAGAGGTTGCAGTGAGCCGAGATCATGCCTCTGCACTCCATCCTGGGCTACAGTGAGACTCCATCTCAGAGAAAAAAAAAAAAAAAGAAGAAGCAAGAAAAAGTGTCTTTGTTGTGGTATCTTATTGTTTATAATTTGTTTCCAGTTTTGCAAAGTTGAAAAAAAAAAAAAAACTTGTTGTAATTTACAACTATTTGATTATTAGTGACAGTGAAACCTTTATAGATGTATTGATTACACATCCTGATTTCTTCTTACATTAACTATGTATTGTGTTTTGCCTAAAGCATATATTGAGATGACAGGGCTGATTGTACCAACTTACATCTACACTGAATAATATATAAATACTAATCTGTTGTCTAACATAGCTATAATACATATTTCTTCATTTTACTGTTTTGATGTTTAAATGTATCATTTTGTTTGTTTTTAAACATAAACATAAATTTGTTGAGAAATTTACTCACTTATACCTGATTCATCTTTGCATCACAATATACAACTTATAGAAAGTAAACGGATATTTCTGTATCAAGCAAAACTTTGTGCATATATGTGTAAATATCTCAGCAAATAATAAAAATAAGTTGTTATACACCAAAACAAACATGTTTGGGTTTACTGTAAACATACCTAATGTCAGACAATAGATAAGAAGAAGAGCCCAATGGTTCAGGATGATAGAGATACTCATAATTTGTCTCTATTCCTCATCTACTACTAACTTGTCTCATTTGTATTTTGGTCTATGCGAAGAACAAGATGTCTGCTGAATGTAAACAGTCTCATCATTCTTTAAAAAATTCACCCTCATTAGAGTGTTGGGTTGACATTTCTTTCAAAAGCCTTTTAAATTATCCTCATTGTATCTTTAGTCATTAAAACCACTTTCACCACAATTGCCACCTAATACTCTTAAATTTGACACTGTTATCTGTGTTAATGAATGTTAATATTTTAGGTGGATAATTTACCTGTGGTTGTTTTCTTCCTGCCAATTCAGCCATGAAGTTTTATAAACAGTTGTAAAATAGTGAGAGAACAAGAGGGCTTGACAACTGCCTTGCGATTCCTAAGAACCCAGTGTAGTGTTTCCCTTTTTACACCTGGTGGCATATTTAATCTCTATGTACAAACACCGGCAAACAAAATAATCTTTTTCCATAAAATTGAAGGAAAGTCTTGTATTCTTGAATAAATTAATGTTGGTCTTAGACTGGCTTCTATTCAATTTAGCTTCATGGCGAGCAGACACTGCAGAATGAACTTTCCTATCTAGAACTATATATTCTAAGTGTGAAAGAGAAGAGGAGACTGAGTTTGGAAGAATTCCAGTAAGTTTAAAATTTAACTGAATAAGAAAAGAAAGATAAGAAAACTCTATATTGGAGAAAAATAATAATGGTAGGAGAGCACATTCAGATACATAGCTACACAAGTTTCTCAGGTGAAGCTGTAGACTAAGAGAGTATAGACGGAAAGAATTCTGCTGAATAGGTGAGCCCTGGGATGATAAAAGCTAGAGATGAGTAGTCCATCCAAAGTTCAAGGAATCTTCTCAAACATCAGTCATTGCATAACAGCTTATCCCCTGGGCTAAATTGACACATAATCCTTATTGAACATAATATACATGGAAGATACCTATAACTATAATCTTCTATTTGAAAGTGAAGAAGTCCCATTTTTCATAGGTAAACACAAGCTTTGGAGTAATGCCACAGAGCAATTTCTCGAGCAGGCTTTGTAGAGCAGCCTTTGAAAATCCATTCAGTAATAACTAACGTCTTTAGAAACCCAAATTTGCATCAAAGGCAACATTTGTTTACTATAAACTCTCCTCATGATACACTCTTAGCTGTCACCATCTTTGCTGTCAAAGAATTTTTGAAGTGCCAGTTGTTAGCAGCCAGGAGCTTTCAGGCTTTGGAAATTTGCTATAGTGTTTCTTATCAACTCTGTTCTTTCTAAAAGATCAAACGACCTATTCACATGGAGCACTCGTGTATTGAAGATATGCAAACATTTATTTAGCTTGTTACTGGTTTTATTTCACAACTAATATCTAATACCAGGGATGGCTGAAACATTATTTACGTAAACATATTGCATACTTTTTTCAGAGAATGCACATGAAAAACTGGAAGCTATTTTAAGGATAAAAATTTTAAATCTTGACTTTTGGAGAAAAAACATAAATGGAACTCATAGGCAAAGCAAGGAGAGACAAAGCAGTTGAACTTAACTCTGATTTGGAGTGGCGTTTAAAAATTATAAAGATAGTATTCATTTAAAAAAAACATAAAATAGAACTTGAAATTACTTTCACTCATTAAAACGCAATCAAGGTTTTGGTAGCTTTTATTTGAATGTCATTCGGGATATGTCACCTCTAAAACGACATAAGATCCCTAAATGGGTTTTTGCACAGATTTTAAGTACATGCTCAAGTTCATTTCCAAACACAGATTTTGGCTTCACAATACTGACAGGAAATGTGGCTTTCGTGGTTTCCTGTAGGTTGTTCAAACTATAAACTGTTCCAGGAGTTACCATATGTGTTGGCATCTCTCTCTAATCCAGTTTTGAAGGACAAACTAAATCTAATGTGGAACCTCTGAATACAAGTTTGCAGTGCCTCCGAAAAATAATAAAAACAAATAACTGGGCAGAACTTATTATAGCTTCCAAAGCCAGAGAGATAGAGATAGAGGAAGAAAAGAGAGAGAAAGAGAGGGGAGAGAGAGAGAGACGGAAAAAAACATAAAGTGTTAAATTCTTGTTTTCCTGGATTAATAACAACGCAATTGTGAAACTAGAAGAATTTAGAAAAAGTAGCAAGTAACTTAATGCAATAATAGAGCAGCAGCAACCAATATTGACTGTACTTTGCTTTCTTTAATAAATGCTAGATCATATTACCTGGGTATAAAGTGAAACTCACTTGTTCTACATCAATGATCTTATATTCTTATGTGGAAACCAGAGCTGAAGGAATATGAAACATTTTTAATTTTATGCTTTGTCTGTGGAACTTAAAAAGCAATCTTTTTCAAAAGCAATTTCAAACATTATTCAAGAAATTCCAGAATAATGAAAATTTAGAAGCTGTATTATATATCAACTATAGAACCAGGTTAAATACAGAAAGGTCTAAATATGAATCAGCAAGACATTATTAAGCATTCTAACACAGGAAAGATACTGACCAATAGTATTTAACACCTGCCTCCCTGAAATTTCCCTTAAATAAACAAAGCTACTGTGCTAATAATCTAAGGAGGGCAGATTAAAAGGCAGAGTGAGTCATTAATTAAGCTAAAAGAAATGTAAAACACAAGGGAACCTGTAAGACACTCTAATAGCTAATCAGCTGTTAAATTCCCAATTTCTGTGGGATGAAAAGCACTATGCTTGCCCCTCCTTTTCTCCTTGCTCTACTTCTTTGACTTTGACTCATTGCTCCTCCACCTCCTTGGTCAAAAAAATTAAACAGCAATATTAGAATTTAAACATTGAATCACCATGAAAAAGTTTCCATGAAAATAAACTAGCAAGTATTTTAAAAGCTTAGGAGCCATATAGAACATAGCTTCCAACAGGCAATGGCAATCCCAGTTTTTGAAAAAGAAAAAAAAAAAAATCATTGTCCTTATTTTTATTTAGCTCATTCTTACTGCTTTTTAAGATATCGCAATAAAAGAATATAATCAATTAATAATAATGTGACCAAATGATTAGAAGTTAAGAATATCTTCTTTGACAACCATAAGTTTGCATCTGCATTCAAATCCAGGCCTTTTGAATTTGACAGCTTTACATCTATGGTCATAGCTTCGTTTCCCCCAGAATTAAAAGAGAGTATCACCTACTGTTAGTCCTGAATTAAAGTTTATGTAAATAATATATTTAAGTACATTGTGTTAGGCTGTATCTTATTTTTGCAAATATTAGTTGCCCCTCCTTAAGGAAGATTTACCTCCTCTCCCTGATGATACCAGCCTGAAGACATGGATTTGCTTTTGCCTGTAGTAATTGGGTAGAAGTTTCATGTCTAGCACCTGCGGGCGGAAGTTTTGAGATGCATCATGTGGTTTCCACGGCATGCCTTTTCTCTCTTCTACATGATTGATAATACTCTTAACAAACGCAGACCAGAGTGAAGGTGAAGCACAGCAGAGTTATAGCCAGCCTTCACTGGACATGTGGCATGAGCGAGAAATAAACATTTGACTGTGGAAGACCGTGAAATTTTAGGGTTCCAGAAGTTACCATATGTGTTGGCAATGCTCTCTAATCCAGTTGTGAAGGACAAACTGAACCTAATGCGAAGCTTCAATATGAGATGATAGGTCTCTTAAAAATAAAATTAAAAAATTAAATAAATTCACAAAGCTTATTGTAGACTCCAAAGCTGCAGAGAGATAGAGGTAGGGACAGACAGAGGGAGAGAAAGAAACAACATAAGATAGACTATCCTGAAAGATATAAGCACAGTGCTGTTGCACAGTAAGCATAGTAACTATAATTAGTAATAATAAGAAATTTCAATAATCAAAGTATTTTCTCCTCTGATATTTCATGAGAAGAAAATATATTTAACACAAAAAGGTATTATCTAGAGGGCAAAAAACTAATAAAACAAACAAAAGTTAATTATATGTTGTATGTTAAATTCAGCACGGATTAATCCTAATACCAGATAGCTAATTTGGTAGCTATATAGGACTTACCATTTAATTTTAAATACTTCACCTACCTCATTTTAGCAATAGGGAAACTGACACCCAATGAGCAGAGGGATTTTGCTGATATCACCTAGCAGTTAAAAAACAGACCTGGCCAGGTACAGTGGCTCACACCTGTAATCCCAGCACTCTGGGAGGCTGAGGTAGGAGGATCACTTGACCCCAGGATTTAAGATCAGCCTGGGCAACATAATGAGACCCTGTCTCTACAAAAAATGAAAAACTAGCCAGGCATGTTGGTGCATTCCTGTGGTCCCATATACTCAGGAGGTTGAGGCAGTAGGATCACTTGAGCATGGAGGGTCAAGGCCCCAGAGAGTCGAGATCGTGCCACTGCACTTCAGCCTGGGCAACAGAGTAAGACCCTGTCTCTAAAACAAATAAACAGACAAACAAACAAAAGCACAGATCCAGAATCCTAGTCAAATTACTTAGTTGCAAACAATTAGCACTAACCTATAATTGAAAAATAGCACTGCCTATATATTTGATAGAGAGAGAAAGGAGAGAGAGGCATTCAATATTACAAATTTATGAACCATTAAAAGAAGGTTAATTTTTAAAAATACTTTCTAAGGAAGGACAGTAGGCAACATTTTAGAATAGCATAGTTTATATATGTATAGTTTATATTTTTTTCAATGTGCTTTCATAATGTGACACTACATACAGCCAGATAACCATTTATGTGAGGAAATTAATTGCAAAATAAGTAGATTAGGCATTTTTCTGTGTGGATGAAACCAAAAGCACCTCAATGAAGTCTTTAAGGAACAGCTTGTTTTAGAATTATTATTTCACCAACAATTTTTAGAAACTCAGAAAATGTACATAAATTATCTATTTAATGGCAACAGAAAACTAAAGTATACCAAAGACTAGAAGACTTAAAATTTTATTACAGAAGAGTAATAAAAATGGCAGGGTGATTACAACCAATTCTGTGGGGTGTAGGTATGGATTTTATGCCTGATCAAAAGACTAAGAATTCAGATGGCATGAAAATGGGCAGGTGCAGAGATAAACCGGCAAAGCTGGAGTAACCAAATAGAAATAGAATAACCAAATAGAGTAACCAAATAGAAAACCTGATGAGCCCCAAACTCAGGGCCAACTTTCCCCCACATAGGAGGTTTTTATAGTAGTAAAATTCATAGAAATAGGGAAAACAATAATGGTTGCCAGGGGCTGGAATTGAAGGTTAAATAAGTATAAAATTTAAGTTATGCTAGATGAGTAAATTCTAAAGATCCATTGTACAACATAGTGCCTGTAGTTAACAATACACTGTTGGGTTGAGGATCAGAAACTGACACCCCAAAAATATGGCACTTTTTGAACTGTTGAACTGAAGAAGCCTCTCAAGGTCTCCTTGACCTTCCCCCTCCCACACACCTTACCCCCACTTCTCTTAACCCTCTATTCCTCCAAAGCACGAGATGAAGTTGTTCTCTGGGTTCCCTTATCTGTCCAAAGTCTGGACACACAAAAGAAGAGAATAATCACCTCTGGTTCCTTCCTTGAGCTTTTGATACCTGAGCTCATATTGCACGAAGAAAGACTGAAATCTGTCAACACACCTGGACAGATTATTGTCACAAATCATTGTCTGTTATGTAGGTCCAACAGACTTAGTTCCAGGCCATCCAATGTGCATCCAAGTCCATTGAGTCCCCTAAAAATAATTTACTAGTCCCTTGAAATAATTTGCACTTTCCCATCTCTCTTCCTCCTAAAAAGAAGTGGATATAAGCATCTGTACCCTGTTGTAAGGTGAAGTAATTGCTCTGTGATTTTCCCCCATGCACATTAATTAATTTGTATGTTTTTTATTAATCTGTTTTTTTGTGAGTTGATTTTTTCAGGGAACCTAAAGTGGGTGAAGGGGAAGTGTTTCCTTGGCCCCTACGGTTTTGGCACAACCAGCAGCGTACCAAAGACACTCTGCTTTTCAGGGAGCCACAGTAAAGGGAACCCAGGACCTGACAAGCCAGCAGGTAAGAGATTCTCACCAGCCAGGCTTTCAGCCTTTCTTTCTGTGGAATCCAGTCATGCAGAAGGTAAATATCACTGTCTCTCTTTGCTAAATTTTGATTAATGGAAGAAGAGAATTCGTGTGACTAGTTTTTGGTATAGCAACTCTGATATACTTCTTGATCTGAATAGTCATACCGTTTGATCCCTTTTCTGCCAGAAATGGTATTTTCCCTTGTCTGTATTTTCTGTCACAAGGAGGGGTACCATTGAGTAGAACAAGGGACTAAAACTACTACAAACCTGACGTTAAAGTTGGTTTTGCAGACCAGTCAGTGTTGAGATTCTGATCAGACAAGTGTCTATAAACGTTACTATGGGTTCCCAAAATATAAACTGGATGGGGTTTCCTTCTGTCTTGTTTCATGTCTTTAAGAGCTTGACTTATGACCAAATTGAAGCACTCTCTCCAGGTCTCCACCATCTGAGGGGCACGATTTTCAGATTACTTCTAGTGGCCAGTCTGAAATGACTGGAAACCCCGAGGCACATACAATCTTAAGCAGCATACTGTTTGTTCCAAAGGTGTCAGGCTGTCAGGGAAGTTTGTCTTAATGAAAAGTCCCATCCTTATGGGGCTTTCATCATCTCAAACCCTTTGTTGCCTCGTTAGTCCTGAGGAGCTCCAATCCCAGGAGAGCCTGTCTGGTGTCATAGATTAACATGTCTGTGACTGGTGACCCTTCACACATTTGTGGGATAACAAGGGCACTGTGTGCTCAAACATTATCTTTAACTGTCTGTGACAACAAGAGTATTTTGCTATCTTAGCCTATTCTTGAGAGTGAGTTTTTTGACTGAGAGGACCACTGGAACTGCCTCTTCTATTCCCTATACGGATAATACCTCTTGCTAAGGTAAAAACTTATTCTAAACATGAAAAGTTACCTCCTGGCTTTCCATGAGGAGGCATATGGAATTGGGTCCCGCCTGGAATAAGTACACCATGGGAAATTATTTGTGTGACTCTTGAATTCCTCGGGTACCCATTAGTTATTGCTAATTTTTCTCTTTCATGGCCAGCTTTTGACTTCTTTCATATTTGGGCCATATGGGAATTTGGGGTCTTTGTTTGTAGATGGTCAGCTAAGAAGCTGAGATTCTAGAGACTATGGAAACATTCTTTTCTTTAAGCTGTTTTGGGGTCATTATAAATCTTGCCAGCACTGCTCTGCATCTCTGTGCTTTTCTTTGTTTGTCTGTTTGTTGGTTTTAGAGACAGGTCTCACTCTGTTGCCCAGGCTGAAGTGCAGTGGCACGATCTCAACTCACTGAGGCCTTGACCCTCCATGCTCAAGCGATCCTACTGCCTCCAACCAAGGTGTGTCCTTGGTTAAGTCATAACCTTGGTTAAAGGCTTGTTGGTTTCGGTAAGTCACTTAGAAAGGTACCTTTGATTTAAAAGAAAGAAACAGTTTAAAAGGCAGCAATATTGGCTGTTTGTCCTGATTGAAATCTAAGAGATTTGAAAATATTTTTTTAATAGCTCTATGGCCAGAAGTCAGCTTAACTAAAAGCTGATAATGTCAGTTTATAATCATTTTTTTTTGAAAAAAAAATATTTTCTTTATTTTTTTCTCTCTTTTGGATCCTGATTTTGGGAAATTTTTTTTCAGTCAACTGTGACACTTTTTAATTGTGTGTTTGGTCCCTCTGTTCCTTTTCTTTCTTGTTGGTATAATTTTGCTGAAGAAAAAAATGCAACACTTCCTTGACCCATTTGGAAAACCTATAGTCTTCTGAAAATGGCTCCTCTAAGATTTGTACTCCCATTTACTTCTGCTCCTCCTTCCTCTTTGCCATCTTCAGTATCATGTAAAGACATCCAGAAGAGTCATCCGGAACCACTGAGATCCCTTGAGGAACACAGAAAAAGGCACTGAACACACTATTTTTGGGATATTTTGGATTACTTGTGGAGTCTGAAGAGACATAGGCAGTTTTCTGTCAGTTCTAAAGCTTTGCTCTCTTTCACATTAAACTATGTGATCTCTCTGGCTTTGGAGAGTACCAGAGATTATATAATACTGTGAGAGAACTGGATCTTTGGGTGTGTAATTGCTGGCAAATCACTAGAGAAGGTTATATAGTTTCTGAGGTGACTGACAGTGGAGTGAATGGTTGTGACTGCAAGGGGCTACTTGTATCTTTGGGCTCGGAGATAAGAAAGGTGTGGCTTAAATATGTGGAGGCTATGGGAACACCTGCTAACAAGTGATAAGACTCCCATGAGGGAAGGACTGATCACAGAATGGGCTGGTTGGCATTGTATCATCCACCATCCTCAGGAAAATGCCCAGGTGGTTAGGTGCACGGTGGAAGCATTGCATAGCCAGCCCCATGGCATTTACCTCCTTTTGGGCACCTGGGATTCAGTGTAAAAGTCGGAATCGGCTGGATGCCATGGCTCACGCCTGTAATCCCAGCACTTTGGGAGGCTGAGGTGGGTAGATCATGAGGTCAGGAGTTCAAAACCAGCCTGGCCAAGACGGTGAAACCCTGTCTCTACTAAAGATACAAAAAATTAGCCATGCATGGTAGCGGGTGCCTGTAATCCCAGTTACTCGGGAGACCGAAGCAGGAGAATCGCTTGAACCCAGGAGGCGGAGGTTGCAGTGAGCCAAGATCGCACCACTGCACTCCAGCCTGGGCAACAGAGTGAAACTCTGTCTCAAAAAGAGAAAAAAAAGAAAGTTGGAATCTTGATTTTTGAAAATCTAAATGTTCTGTCTTCCAGCTGTACCTACTTTTTACATATTTAAATGTTAGGCCCTGAAAACTGCAAGTATTTTATTGGTCGTATTTGTTGATGGGTTCATCCTGAACTCAGTGGTCTAATTGGAAAACAGAGCCAAAATGAGAAGCTACCTATCCAAATAAAACTGATCTCCTTATACAAACCTGTGGTGAATTCTGATGATTTTGTATTACCTTGGCAATTATTCTTAGTCTTCCTCTAACAAACCTAAACTCCTTCTTGAAAAAGTTTAAATTTTCCCTTCCCTTTGAGATGTAAATTTGCTACACTATTTTCTCCAACGCTCAGTAAGTGTTTCAGTCATATAGGACAGATAAACTTCTTATTTTTATTACAGAGGCACAATTTAATACAAATGTCCTTTTAAGCTAGTGAATTTTCCTTATTTTACAGCTAAAATTTTAAAATCAAAGCTATAAGATATTTGTATCTGTCTCTATTTTTATGTATGCATGTCTACATATCTGTATTTGTATATTGTCTACATAGTATGAAGTTGTCTTACAAATAATCACTCACAAGTAAGTAAGCCTAAATGTTTTACAAGTTCATGTGAGTTTAGTGATCAATATTTGGTAAATAAAAAGAGTGTTAAAATTGTTGGTGAAATAAAATAAAAATATTCTCAGAATTTAAGAAATTTTTCTTGGGTCTACTAGTTAGACAAATTTATACTATCTCTGCTAAATGTTTTAAGGTTATAAAACTTGCTTCTGTGAATTGGTGATACTCACTTGATTTGTCTATGAGCTTATATCTCTGGTTTTGAGCCTTCAGATTCTAGTCAAGTGGCCATGGTAAGGCCTGAGGACATACGTGCGTCTGCACTGCCTTAGCCCCATCCTCCCTGGCCCAGCTGTGCCTCTTGGCCATGCTGGAACAGGTCAGATTTTCCAGGAATTGCCTTCAAAGCTCTGGCCTTCGTCCTAGGCTATGCATCTAATACATAACACTTGAAATTGCTTCCTTCCTGTGTTTTGCACTGAAAATTAGGGTTACTAAGAGTTAACATTGTAAGTAATACATATAGTTAAAACTTCTAAATATAAGAGAAACATTTCTGTATTTGAAGTGTGTACAGAAAATATGTTGTGTTTTTGGTACAAAATAAAAGGAAGGCATAAAATGTGTGTTTTTTTTTTTTTTTGTTAAAGGAAAAGTAATGTTATCTAGTTTAAAGGTCTTGAAAAAAATAAAAAGGGAGGAACAGATAAAACTAGTGAACATAGAAAGTAGGAGAAATAAAGAGTATGGAAAGGTTTATGAAAATTTTACCTTGTGTGGTCAAAGCTGATTGAAACTTGATAGATTTGTTTATAAGTTTTTAATAATAATGCTAGTCATAAAATAGCTGACAAGTGTTCAACCTTTTAGTCATCATGGAAATGTTAATTGAAACAAAATATGGAACCGTAATATAATTCATGAGAAATTTAGACAGTGCCAATTTTTTTTTATTGATAATATGAGGCAATTTTTTTTTTTTTTTCAGATACCGGTAGTAGGAGTGTGAACTGGTATAACCAATTTGGAAACTATTGATTATATTTACTAAACTTAAATATATTCATGCTTTATTATCTAGCACTTCTACCTTTAGTTATATAGCCAACAGTAATAAAGACAGGTACTAGAACATTCTTAATGGCATGATTTGTAATATTATAAAACGGGAAAAACTTAAATGTCCATCAATATTAGAGCAGATAAAAATATCAACACATTTTTATAAAATAGAATATTATTTAGCAATGAGAATGGACCAACATATAATGCCACAAACTGCATGGATGAATCCTAGAAACATAATGTTGGGCAAAGAAAACTAGACATAAAAATGTACACAGTGATTGAAAAAAAAACAAGTGCCTGCAAAGCTAGTACAAAAGGTTAGAAATTAGAATAGTCATTATCCTCAAATGAGGCAGTAGGGGCCGGAGTGTGCATGAGAGGGACTTCCGGGATATAGAAAATGTTCTTTATGTTATTCTGTGTGCTGATTAGTTTGGGGTGTACACTTCGTGTTGTATACTTATGACTTCATACACTTGTCTATGTATATAACTGAATGAAACATCTCCTTAAAGCATTTCAACATAAATTATTTATTTATGTAGGTTAAATTCAATCTTCACTCTTTCTGATGTTTAAAGAACATTACAGTATCTTAATCACAAAACCATAGATCCTACGGAATAATTAGAATTTGACATATACTGTTTATGAATCCACAATTAGTATATATTGTTAGCATTATAGTTACTGTAATCAGAAATATTCACCCTCAGAATTGCAATGTATATTGACTAAATTCTGTTTTGCACTAAAATTAACATAAGCGATGACATCTATGACACCACAAATCACTGGTGAAATTAGTGGTGTTCAAGATTCATAGATTCATGTTTGGATAGAAGCACTTTATAGACAGCCTTGTACATATAATTGATCTATAAGAATTAAGCAGAAGCAGCCAGTTCTCTCTCTCTCTGATGCATTGTTCATTTCTGTGCTGCCCCACCTCACACAGATCTCTGCAGATTTAACTAGAGTACTGGCTGATTCGTCAACGAGAAAATTGTTTTGTTGGCCTCTAGTCAAACTTTTATCCAAGGTATTTGTCAAAATGCTGAGCAACATGTTATGGGAACAAGTGATATGGTGGCTTCTGTACTACTTTCTTGCTAATAAACATTGTACCCTTGGGAGAATTTGGTCTAAAATTGACCTTTATCGTAACATATCATCTGGTAATAAGGTTATGGTTTCAAGGTCATAGAAGGTAATGATGACTGCTATAATAAATAAACCTTCAAATTCCAGTGTGTAAACACAACCGAGCTTTATTTGTAACCAAGGGCAATGGAGTTTCTATCATGATACCAACATCAAAGAAGAGGAGAGGAGTGACACATTGTGCAGAAGCCTTTCAGCAGCTAGACTTAGAATAGATCAGTTTAGTCTATTTTCTATTAATTAGAATACAGACATTTGAACCCACATAGAATCAAGAACAGAAAATATTCCATGTTGGACAATACTACATATAATAAAGGCAGGCAAAATCTCTGGTAGAAAGATATATGTCTCAGCTCCAAGATACCCCTCTGACCACCTGTCTTTGTAGTCTCTTCTTCCAATGTCTATTTCCCTTTCTGTTCTCAAGAGTATACAATTCTGAAATCCCTCCAGTTCTCCTTCCATTTGTGCAAGTACAGATGGCCAGAATTTCTTTCAAAAATTATTAATCAAATGCTTTTATAATATATATTTTGTAGTATAATTTCTTCAAAAATTTAGTAGGATTTTTATCAATTTTCTTTCTATTAATGAGCCAGCATAACATAGAAAGTTCTTTCTGAGGTATAATTCTCAAAACCATTCATTCCATTGTTTCCCTACCACAATATCTCAGTTATTGAGATATTACTGGTGGTTATTTTGTGATTCTCTGAAATAATAGGTGGGAAAACCACATTTTAAATTTTTGCCATAAGACTTACTGAACCTTGTAGATCAGACATTTAATACTTACAACTTTCTCTCTCTCTCTGTCTCTCTCTCTCTCTCTGTGTGTGTGTGTGTGTGTGTGTGAATGCACATGTGTGTTGTAATAGACTTCATTTTTTAGAAAAGTTTCAGATTCACAGTAAAATTGAGAAGTCACAGAGATTTCCCATATACCCGCTGCACCCAAACATACATAGCTTCCTTCATTATCAGTATCCCTAACAGAGTCCCATATTGTCCCAATTGATAGAACCTACATTGCCACATCATTTTTACTCCAAAACAACAGTTTTCATTAGGGTTCACTGCCAGTGTTGTATATATTAAGGGTTTGGACAAATGTATACTGACATTTATTTCTTATTACAGTATTATATAAGAATATGTTTACTGACGTAAAAATCCTCTCTACTCTGCCTATTTTTCCCTCTCCTGACCTGAATTCTGGCAATTACTGATTATTTTCCTATCTAAAAAGTTTTGACTTTTCCAGAATGACATATGTTTGGAATATTACAGTATATAGCCTTTTCAGATTGACTTCTTTCACTGAGTACTAGGCATTTAAGTTTTCTCCATGTCTTCTCAGAAATCCATAGCTCATTTTTTTTATGGTTGAAAAATATTCGTTCTCTTTATGTGCCATAGTTTATCTATTCACCTAGTAATGGACATCTTGGCTGCTTCCAGGTTTTGACAATTATGAATAAATATGGTATAAACATCTATGTACAGGTTGTTGTGTGAACATAAGTTTTCAACTCCTTTGAGTAAATACTATGGAGTGAAATTGCGGGATCATATGTATGAGCACATCTAGTTTTGTAAGGAGCTTCCATCTTGTCTTTCAGAGAGGCTATACCATTTTTCTTTCTCACCAGCAATGAATAACAGTTCCTCTTGCTCCACATCCTTACCAGTATTTGGTTTATTACTTACCTGTTGGGGATTAGAATTACTTAATATGGTAATTTCCCATTTTGGAAGACTAAATTTTTCTTTTCTTTTTTTTTTTTTTTAATTTAGTTTGGCTTGAAAAACCATCTGATCTCTCTCAAGTGAATTCCTTTTTCAAACATTTGAAAAATTGAATTGCTAAATGCTACCAATAACAATCAACAAACATTATTAACTTTCTGTTTTTCAATCTAATCTAATAGATCTATAGACTTAGCTCACATATGGTCTGCTCCTCAAGTTACCTCACTCAGTTTCACAAAATATTTTCCAGTTGATAACATGAGACAGTGTTTGGGAATAGGAATAAAATCTCATTCTGAACTCAAATTTAGAAAGAGATATACTTCTAAGTCATGTGTATGTTTTTATCCTACATTCAGCGTGACTCATACTATTTATATTCCTTTTGTTTTTTGACACAGAAAGCATTGAGGCAACAATGCCTTGCCATTTATCAGGCACACAGATAAGACCGCTAAACATTTACTTCAAGCACTTAGCTTACCCTTAATTTCATCTTATTTGGCTAATGAGGATTGTATGCTTATTTAAGATGCAAATTTTGGTTTTAGTTAAGGTACCTGTAACTGTTGAAAAAACATATGCCCTAAAACTTCAGCGGTGTATATTTGCTCAAGTAAATTCCAGTTGGTGGCAGTAGGGAGGGTGAAGAGAAATGCTATGTTCAATGCTGTTATTGAAGGGGCCAATATGGTGGAAAACCTGCCATCTTCAATGTGTCACTGTCAAAGTCACCCAGAGTTTCAATATACAATTGGTGCTAAGAAGAAGAAAGAGGGTTGGGGAATTATTCGGGTTTAGGCTTAAAAGTTGCATACTTCAGCTTATAAGTCACTGGCCCAAATGTGCTCACATAGCCCAGCAGATTCAAGAGGACAGGACATATACAGTAACTGCTCTATGGAAAGGGAGCATAAATCTTCACTCTACAGCTGGATAATTTTTCCCAAGGACTTACTCACCTGTGACTCCCAGAGGTTATTGATAGCTGCCAAAAATACCTTGATAATGCCTCAGTAGCAAAACAGAATGAATCTAAGGGTAAGCTAAGTGTTAGAAGTGAATGCTGGGTGGTCTTATCTGTGGACCTGACAAATGGCAAGACACGGTTGCCTCAATGTTTCCTATGTCATAAGACAAAAGAAATATAAGAGTAGTAATGAGTCACGCCATATATGAGATAAGAACCTAGACACTGATTAGAAGTACATTTCACTCTAAATCTGAGTTCAGAATGAAATTTTATCATAAGACTTTATTAAAAATGTTTCTACAATAAATAGAAACTTCACTGCATTTTTATAGTGTCTCCAGTGTGGGCTTGCTATATAGAAGCATTAATAAAATAAATAGAAATATGCAATCATAGAAATATGCTGATATTCTGACTTTGTTCACTGAAAAATATTCAACCACAAAACATTGGTATATGGATCTTTCAGGAGTCCTCTGTATATTTTATTTATTTTTTGATTGCATGTTACTAGTGGCAGCAAATTTGAGGTGGTCACTCCCAAACGGAACTGAATTACAAACAGCACATCTATTCTTAAATTGAGATACATGGTTTAAAAGTCAGCTGAGCTGGAGGATTAACATTTTCATTTGGAGGTCAAGTATTCTAAAGCGACATTATTTAAGTGGAAAATCTTTCCACCTCTTCATAACCTGGGCCAAATAAGAGTTACAGTTTAAATAATTATCTCCCCAAATTTGCTACTATCGTCTGCCCAAAAAAGAATAGAATAAATTAAGGTCCAATAGTCTCTTCCACGGAGCCTGGCTACAAAATCATTAGGTTGAAAAACTATCAAAATAAGAGTTATGAAGGACCCGTAGGACATCATTACTGTTACTGAATTCTCATAGTTTAGCCTTTTGTTCTTTTCCTAAGGCATTAAGTTGTGGAAATTCAAAATATTTGAAAATATTATTGTTTTGAAATATCCATGCATTGTGTGCACAGCTTCCCAGTCCAAATAAAATCCACCTTTTAACACTGATAATCATGTAAAGGAATTGTTTGAAAAACAAAGTCATATATAAGTAAAGGAGCTAATTTTCTCCAAAGCAGTTTTAATTTTGCCAATTAAATGTTAGAGAACACATTTCAAAGTGGTGTCATTGTCTATTAACTCTTTGACTATCCATCATTATAGAGCAGACTAAATTGTCAATGAGTTATTTGTAGATGGAGCCAGAAAAACTATATCACTATTATATAAAAAATGTTTATATGTTTTACCATATCAAATAAGAAAAGTGAGGCAAACAAACAAAATGAGGATAAGCTACTGAGGTAGAAGAAAAGTATAAAGCCATGGGGAAAAGTGGGAATGGGATCACTGATTTGCATTTTGGGAATTAGTACCTGATTCATCTTGAGATTCTTCATCTGTGTTCTGACTATCCTGGAAGATTTTAGGTGCAGTTTTGTAAGATTTTCAAGATCTATATTGAGTTCTTAGAGTTTAGCCTAGTAATGATTCCTGTACATTGAGTCACAGGGCACGTAAAGGTCATAAAAACTGTCAATGGCTTTATGCTATTTCTAATACATTTCTATACTAGGTGACATTAAGAATAAAAACAGTGAATTGCTGAGCTTTGGCACAATTGTGTAGTCCTCTGTTAGACTGCTGGCCTGATAAGTTCTTGAAAATTATAAAAATAAAAACTAGTCATAGATTGTATGTATATTAATTCATTTTTCTCTAGTATTTATGTATTCAGCAGATACAGAGTTGAATCTTGAGGACATTTATGTATGGTGAGAGATGGGCTGTATTGGTGCAGAAACACCTCTTACTTAGGCAACTAAAATAGCCTCTGTTTCTACTATTACTCTCCAAATGTTTGTTTTCTGTGTAGAAGTTTGAATAATCTTTTTAAAATTATTTTTTTAAGACACAGGATCTTGTTCTGTTTCCCAGGTTCAATGAAGTGGTGAGTGATCATTGCTTACTATAGCCTTGGACTCTTGGGCTCCAGCAATCCTCCTGCGTCAGCCTCTGAATAGCTAGAACGACAGGGGTATGCCATACACAGCTAATTTCTCTTTTTATCTTTTGTAGAGCTGGGGTTTTCCTATGCTGTCCAGGCTGGTCTGGAACTCCTGGCCTCAGGCAATCCTCCTGCCTTTACCTTCCAAGTCTCTGGGATTACAGGCATGAATTACCATGCTAGGCTAGAATAATCTTCTAATAAGTAAAATGTAGATTATTTCATTTCCATCTGCGAAATCTTCCAAAGACTTCCCATCACATTCAAACTAAAATCCAAATTCCTAACCATGTCCAGCATAAACCTTACATGATCTTGCCTTTTTCTATCTCTCTGACCTCATCTTACATCACCCTTAGTGACTCACTCTGGTCTTGTGACACTGACATGCTTCTAGTTCTTACAGTTTTCCAACTACGTTCTCCCATCAATTGCAAGTGCAGTACCCTCAGCTTGGATCTCTTTTCCTACATATCATTGCATAGCATACTCCATTTCATTCTGATTTTTGCTTTGACCTCATTAGTCTCACTGCAGTCTTTCCTCAATCTCTAAAAATAAAACAACCCTGTCTTGCTAATCAGTCTTCATCTCCTTACCCTGCTTCATTTTTCCTTAGGGAACATACTACTAACTACAGTTGTATACATATATTATTTTATTTTCCATCTTGGCATGTACTCTCCATGGCGTTAGGAACACTATCAGCCTTATGCACTGAAAGGTAGGTTCCTTCAATGCTGCCTAGAACTTAGCAGAAGCTCTTTTTGTTGTTGCTGTTGAAAGATTGAATGAGCTAATAAATTAAAATATAAAATAAAGTGTCTAGTAGTAGCCATATAGAAATAAAATGACTGCATGAATAGACATAATCATTAAATATTATGAATGTTATATAAGAAATTTAAGGAAACTATAATGCAGGGTTCTGATTTATTTTGAAGATCTATCATAAGTTACACTGAGGAGCAGATATTTAAATAGTAACCTGAAGAATGAGTGTGAATTATTTTTGAAGAGTGGAAAGAAAAGCAGGAAAGGTAGAAACCTACATAAAATCTCTGAAGCTAGAAAACCTTATTGATGAAAGATCTTCATTAATGTGAGGAAAGCTTAGGTTGTCAACAAAAAAGAAAAACCAAAATGTTAAAATTTCAACACAAATAACAAGCAATAAGGAAAGAAATGAATTAGAAGATTTAAATTAAAATTATATAATGGCTTAATCCTGATGGAGTGTTTGTTTTTTAACTTTTTTGATGGAGTATATTGCCAAATTATATATAAAAATACATATTTACATATAAAAACATTTTTTAATTGTTAAAAGTGTATGCACTATCTATCTATATGTTTCTTTTTTCTTTCTTTTTTTTTTTTTGTTTTTGAGAGAATCTTACTCTGTTGCCTAGGCTGGAGTGTAGTGGCACAATCTCCACTCACTGCAACATCCCCCTCCTGGGTTCAAGCAATTCTCCTGTCTCAGCCTTCCGACTAGCTAGAATTACAGGTGTGCAACACCACGCCCAGCTAATTTTTGTATTTATAGTAGAGACGGGGTTTCAGCAGTTTAGCTAAGCTGGTCTCAAACTCCTGACCTCAGCTGATTCACCCGCCTCGGTGTCCCAAAGTGCTGGGGTTACAGGC